>NC_064628.1:680600336-680903366 GCF_023864275.1 Schistocerca cancellata
TCCAGGATACCGAGCAGCGTACATAGCACACGCCCGTTGGGCATTTTGATCACAATAGCCATACATCAACACGATATCGACCTTTTCCGCAATTGGTAAACGGTCCATTTTAACACGGGTGATGTATCACGAAGCAAATGCTGTCCGCACTGGCGGAATGTTACGTGATACCACGTACTTATACGTTTGTGACTATTACAGCGCCATATATCACAAAGTGAAAAAAGTGGTCCAACTAAAACATTCATATTTCTTTACGTACTACTCGAATATGTAATAAAAATTGGGATTCCTATTTAAAAAAAAACGCAGTTGATATCCGTTTGACCTATGGCAGCGCCATCTAGCGGGCCAACCATAGCGCCATCTGGTTTCCCCCTTCAAGCTAGGCAAGTTTCGTTCTTTGTAGTATTTTCGTTTGATGCTTATTTCGTGAGATATTTGGCGTGGTCACGATCAATGGAACACCCTATAGCCCCTCTTATACAGTTCCTCCATGATCCCCTATTCAGTGCTAACATTGGCGCCTCTTCTGATATTAAACCTATTACTTCAAAACCATTCTTAACCGAATCCAGGTACCGTCTCCTCGGTCTGCCCCGACTACTCCTACCCTCTACTGCTGAATCCATGAGTCTCTTGGGTAACCTTGCTTCTCCCATGCGTGTAACATGACCCCACCATCTAAGCCTGTTCGCCCTGACTGCTACATCTATAGAGTTCATTCCCAGTTTTTCTTTGATTTCCTCATTGTGGACACCCTCCTGCCACTGTTCCCATCTACTAGTACCTGCAATCATCCTAGCTACTTTCATATCCGTAACCTCAACCTTGTTGATAAGGTAACCTGAATCCACCCTGCTTTCGCTCCCATACAATAAAGTTGGTCGAAAGATTGAACGGTGCACAGATAACTTAGACTTGGTATTGACTTCCTTCTTGCAGAAGAGAGTAGATCGTAGCTGAGTGCTCACTGCATTAGCTTTGCTACACCTCGCTTCCAGTTCTTTCACTATGTTGCCATCCTGTGAGAATATGCATCCTAAGTACTTGAAACCGTCCACCTGTTCTAACTTTGTTCTTCCCATTTGGCACTCAATCCGTTTATATTTCTTTCCCACTGACATTACTTTCGTTTTGGAGATGCTAATCTTCATACCATAGTCCTTACATTTCTGATCTAGCTCTGAAATATTACTTTGCAAACTTTCAATCGAATCTGCCATCACAACTAAGTCATCCGCATATGCAAGACTGCTTATTTTGTGTTCACATATCTTAATCTCACCCAGCCAGTCTATTGTTTTCAACATATGATCCATAAATAATATGAACAACAGTGGAGACAGGTTGCAGCCTTGTCTTACCCCTGAAACTACTCTGAACCATGAACTCAATTTACCGTCAACTCTAACTGCTGCCTGACTATCCATGTAAAGACCTTTAATTGCTTGCAAAAGTTTGCCTCCTATTCCATAATCTTGTAGAACAGACAATAACTTCCTCCTAGGAACCCGGTCATATGCTTTTTCTAGATCTATAAAGCATAGATACAATTCCCTGTTCCACTCATAACACTTCTCCATTATTTGCCGTAAGCTAAAGATCTGGTCCTGACAACCTCTAAGAGGCCTAAACCCACACTGATTTTCATCCAATTGGTCCTCAACTAATACTCGCACTTTCCTTTCAACAATACCTGAGAAGATTTTACCCACAACGCTGATTAAAGAGATACCTCTGTAGTTGTTACAATCTTTTCTGTTTCCATGTTTAAAGATTGGTGTGATTACTGCTTTTGTCCAGTCTGATGGAACCTGTCCCGACTCCCAGGCGATTTCAATTATCCTGTGTAGCCATTTAAGACCTGACATTCCACTGTATTTGATGAGTTCCGACTTAATTTCATCCACCCCAGCCGCTTTATTGCACTGCAATCTATTGACCATTTTTTCCACTTCCTCAAATGTGATCCTATTTCCATCATCATTCCTATCCCATTCTACCTCGAAGTCTGAAACATTACTGATCGCATTTTCACCTACATTGAGCAACTCTTCAAAATATTCCCTCTATCTGCCCAAGGCATCCACAGGATTCACCAGCAGTTTTCCTGACCTGTCCAAAATACTTGTCATTTCCTTCTTACCTTCCTTTCGAAGTCTGCTAATTACACTCCAGAATGGTTTTCCAGCAGCTTGACCCATAGTCTCCAACCTGTTTCCAAAGTCTTCCCACGATTTCTTCTTGGATGCTGCAATTATCTGTTTGGCTTTGTTTCTTTCTTCAACATAACTTTCTCTGTCTACCTGGGTTCTGGTATGTAGCCATTTTTGGTACGCCTTCTTTTTCCTTTTACAGGCTGCCTTGACTGTATCATTCCACCAAGCTGTTTGCTTCATCCTACTTTTACACACTACTGTTCCAAGACATTCTTTAGCCACTTCTAGTACTGTGTCCCTGTACCTTGTCCATTCCTTTTCCAATGACTGTAACTGACTACATTCAACTAACTGGTACCTTTCTGAGATCGCTGTTATGTACTTGTGTCTGATTTCCTTATCCTGAAGTTTCTCCACTCTTATCCTCCTACATATGGACCTGACCTCCTGCACTTTCGGCCTCACAATCCCAATTTCACTGCAGATTAAATAATGATCAGTGTCATCAAAGAATCCCCTGAATACACGTGTGTCCCTCACAGCCTTCCTGAATTCCTGATCTGTTATTATATAGTCAATGACAGATCTGGTTCCCCTGCCTTCCCAAGTATACCGGTGAATGTTCTTATGTTTAAAAAAGGAGTTTGTGATTATATAATAATATATATATATATAATATATATATTATATATATATATATATAATAGTATTGAACAAAAAGAATTTATTTTTTAGAGTAAAATAATTTGTTATCCAGGCATAATTCTGTTTGTATTTGAAGTTAATTTTTTCATCTATTAGATTTTTGATATCACTGGGTAAGCGGCCAAAGATCTTACGGATAAACACTCACTCCTTTCTTTGGCACACGAAGTAGTGTGACGGATAGTGTACGTCATTTTTCCCTTTAGTATAATATTTATGGACGTTAATATTGTTTTTGATTGGCTGTTGGCAACTAGCTTCATCGGGCAGGGTTGTTGTTATCCATAGCACGCAAGAGGAAGCTGTTCGTATCTTTGCGACTATCCTGCCCGGTACCAGTTGCAGGTTGCCTCTCTAACGCCTTTCGGGAGAAACTGTTATTCAAAATCAAAAATTGACTCAAACAGAAAACACGTAAAGTTTTGAAAATTTCGTAATATATTCTAAGACTTCAAGCGAGTCCATCATAACATGGATAAACTTATGCCACTACTCTGTGTTCATAGTAACTGTCCTGTCTTGAAAACATAAAATAAAAATCATAATGTGCTCAAATAACTAAAGGGAATGCAGCCGGGCGACGTCTTCGACAACTACCGATACTTCGACAGATGCACATCCTATCATTTTCAAGACAAAACTGCATCAAGTAAGCACTGTGAAAGGGAATTTAAAACCTCTGTTTGCAGAGTAAAGCCGTTAAAACACACACACACACACACACACACACACACACACACACACACTGTAAGCACTAGCGCCGCCACACAACGAAAGATTATCAGCGCCAGAAGTTACCTGTAGCGAATATTAATAACAAACAGATGAGGTAGCGTTGACTCTGTCCCTTTGTTGTTTTACCAGGAAAGCTCAGAACGCCAAGCAAAATTTAAGCAGAATCCTCCATAAGGTTACTTGCTAATTAAATCTCAACTGCTTTCCTAATAACACTACCCCAATAGCTGGAAGTGGATGCCAAGATCTCTGTGTTGTTATACTCTGTATGATGACCGGTAGCAGGGTATTGTTTTGCGATAGCAGATTTGCTTTGTTGTTGTTAGCGTGTGTGATGCTTATTCTCAATACACTGGTCCTCCGCTCTCCTGATGGTCTGACAAATATATGACATGCATTGGTGCCTTGAAAATGACAAGGTGTGCCCCTGTCGAAATATCAGCGGTTGTTGGAGTCCTGGCTGCATTTCTGTAGGTTATTTTTGAAACGCAACAGGCCGTAGCAGTTAATAGCAAATACTCATCTTCGTTTCTCGGCGATCTCCGATGCTGCAGTGGCTGTAAAAGTATTTGCGATTATCAGCTCCACCAAAATTTGCTGTGAGTTGCTTGACAGTGTAGCTAATGATTGGTAGCACCAAGAGAAATTTCAAGAAATTCGGGTTGACATTTCGTTTCTCTTTCAGAATCAAATGTTTGATGAGTAAAACTATAACAAAACTGGCTCACAAACACTGTGAGAAAAACGGAGATCCTGATGGCTGATTCACCACTGCTTATATATTATTTTAACAGTCACTGATTACGTTATCCATTATCACACATAGAAAACTTAAAGATTACAATAAAAAACTTGCGGGTGTATACAGAATGACATCACGAATTATGTATTAATTCACTCCTCTCACATTGCAACATAAAGTTTTACACTGATTTTAGCTTTTAGTATTGATATTCTTAAAATCAGTTCATTAACAATGTTTTTCATAAAGTTGCTTACATCAAGAAGACTATTAGTTGAAAAATTTTCGTAACATGTGGACGTGTTCTTTACATAAATACTAACAAAAAGCTAGTTTAACTTCTTGTAAGAGCTATTCTGGAATTACAAAATGAGAATTGTTGATGTTCTATGCTCAAGTGTCGATTAGTAACAGTCCAACTAGAGGAGAGAAATAATGAAATTAATGACAGCATAATAAACTGAGCTTTAAAATGATCATATAAATGAAATAAGAATGTTGCAAAATTTATATAAGCTTGCAAACGTGGCAACCTGATGTCAACACTTCATGTCCTATTTTTCCTAATGGTCGTATGTTGGTATGTTTCAGTTTGAACATTTTATATGCTGGGAGGAACTCTAGTTTGAAACTCAGTGTTGAGATGCAAGAGTCCATTCTCGGTGTGACAAGTCCTTTGTTTTCTGTAAAGTCCATTAATCACCATTACAGTTGTTTTTCTACTGCTCAACTTATACTGGTTGCTGATTGCATTGGTGACGTCAGTGACAGGTAGAGGCATCTTTTCCTATAAATGAAACTTTTCTATTCCGATCAAGAACTTTTGTATGCGGAATAGTAAATACCACTTGTGAGCTTTGGTCTGACGAGTGAGTGCATGCTGCGGGCTGAGATCTCTGCAGCGGTACGTTCAAAAGGACTGGTGATTACTTCCGATACTCGTGCTGACACGAGGTGGGCTAATGTCTGCGGTTAACCATGCGGAGGTACTCAGACGACCAGCGGTATTTTGCTGGGCGCTGTTTCGGTGGACCCATAAATTCTTGTCCGTGAACTGTAGGATGACAATGCAGACCGCACGGGTGCCGCTAAGGAATGTGAGGATCTAAACAGTGGAGAGAGTCACCTGCAGCAAGTAAATATCCATTTTACTACTAGCGTGCAGATTAGCCAAAACACGCTTTGCAGAGGGCTTTGATCTCCGCACAGTGACTTCTCAGAAGGGAATTGGAATGGGAAACAGAGTGAACAGGCTCCTATCTCCAAGGGAAGCGACGCTATTCAGTTTTTTATGCTGTGTTTTCGTTCTCACAGAATTGCGTCAAACTGACGCTAACCAGGTTGGTGTGAGAACTTCTTCCACTAGAAGGTGAGAGATGTTGTTGTTAGGCATCTTAAAAATTACTTGACAGTGAGAGATTAGGAGCAGACATTAGGAGCAGACGCTGTAGAAATCCTGTATGCTGGAAAACCAGGGGTCGGCGGACTAAAAAAGGAATCGATGATGTAGGATAGCTAGACCACTGTTGGGTGGCTCAAAAAGAGTGCCGGTTTTGAGATATCAAAGTAAGAAATTTCTTCTTTCTTCTTTCTTCGTATGGGTCATCTAAGGACCACGCACCAATTTCAGTGCTTCCTTCTTTGTTGTTCTTTCTTTTTCCTCCAGTATTCTTTCATCTTTTCACTATGTATCCTTTTTCTCTCCTCGGATCATTTTGACCCTGTCTTCTCCTCTTGTCTTGGAATCCTTCCATTTTTAATACTTTCCTCTTGAAACTCTCTCTTTCTTATGTTGTTTCTTTCCAAACCTTTTCTAACTTCTTGAATCCAGGCTATTGCTGACTTCTTGTCCCAAAGATATTCAAAAATCTGTTTGGTTAACCTGTTGCTGTTGTCCAAAAAATAGCAGTCGCCTCTTTCGTAGTTTCATTTATGTTTTCTATGTTGCGATAAACTTCTTCATTGCTTCTTAATTTCCATATCTCTGTATTTTTTGGTGGTCCAAGTATTTTTCGAATGATTTTTCTTCCTAGGATTTCATGTTTGTGTAATTTGGTAGTTCAGTACTAAACATTCACTTGGATAAAGACATTCTGGTTTTACTACTGTGTTGTAGTGCTGTATCTTCAAATTTTTAGACAGGCACCAACTGTCGTAAACATTCCTAGTTATTCCATAAGCTCTCTCCATTTTATGTACTCTTTCTTCTATAGCGAATTTTTCTAAGCCATTTTCTTGAGCAATTTCTCCCAAATATTTAAATTTATTTACCCTCTTTATCTGGCCAATATCTGATGCTAGGGGTTCCGGAGCATTTTTTATATTTGTCATAAATTTTGTTTTTTCTACAGATATTCTTAAACCTGATTTGTTGGCTATTTCTTCTAAGAGATTGATTTGTATTGCAGCATTTGTTAGGTTTTCAGAAAGAATAGCAAAATCATCCGCAAATGCTAAACAGTGAATTTCAGTACCTTTGTTTTTAGTTCCCAGTCTGATTGGTGATAGCTTCTCTTCTTTTAGTTTCTGTTTCCATTCTCTTACTATTTTCTCTAGTACGCAGTTAAAGAGGAGTGGAGGCAGGCCATCACCTTGCCGTACACCTGTTTTTATGTTGAATGCCTTCGATATTTCACCCTGAAACTTTACTTTTGATTTGGAGCCCGTGAGCGTTTCACGAATAAGGTTTGCTCATTTAGATTTGATGCCAAATTCTCTGGTCACTTTAGGTAGTGTTTCCCTATCAACTGAGTCAAATGCCATTTTAATATCTATCATTAAGATTAAGAAATTTATTTTTACAAAAAACACAAACAAAATTCATAAACACGTTCATCTAATATTCGCACTTCATGTATAAAAAATGTGAGACATATGACCTCCTCTGCTGCGGTGGCATGCAAGAACTCCGGCCATGAAATTCACTATGACTGCATGACAAGTTTCCACGTCCATTTCGCTGGCAACTCGTCGAATGTCCTCCTTAAACTCGTGGATGTTTCGGGGTTTATTGGCATACACCGCTGCCTTAAGATGACCTCAAAACAAAAAAGTCAGAAGAGGTTAAGTCACATGACCTAGGTGACCATTGATGATCAGCCTTGCGCGAAATGAGGCGATCCGGGAACCGCTCACGGAGCAACTGAATTGTTTAGCGAGAGGTATGGTAGGTGGTACCATTCTGCTGAAATCATAACTGTTGAATGTTCATTCTATCCATATGAGGCCACAAAAACTCCCTTATCATAATAAGTTCTCGGTCTGCATTGACTGTCACAGCTTGCCCTGCCTCATCTTCAAAAATAAGGACCGATGACGCCGCCCGAGTAAAAACCGCACCAAATTGTCACTCGTTGTGGATGCGTTTCCCTCCCGTGGATCATGCAGGGATTTTTTGACATCCAGATACGGCAGTTCCGCTTATTTATAAAACCATTTAAGTGGAAGTGTGCTTCACCACTCAAGATGATTTTATTTGCGAAGCTATCGCCCTCTCAGAACCCACTCAACAAACTGTTGTCTCTTTCAGCTCCTGCGTCTACTGAACTATATAGAGGAGGTAATGGAGATCGTATCGCAGAATTCTCCGTACTGAGCAATAGCTTAGTTCCAATTGGTGGGAAAGGTGACGAATTGATTTCATTGGGCTAACAGCCACACTGTCACGAACCAACGCAATGTCCTGCTCACTTCCGCCAGGACGATGACACCAAGAATTTTAAGGTTTATTGTTGAATCCGTCTCAAATAACATTGTCACAGGTCTACAAACTGTTGATTCATTCGGAGCCTCATTAGGCCCTAGGATCGCACGAAGTCACCTGACGGTTGTTGTATGACTTTCTCCTTTCTGCTAAAACGTTTCCACTATTAGCACCCGTAGAGCACAAGCTACTGCTCCAGGGGTTAGGCACCGAATGAGAGAAATTCAAACAGAGTCAACAGCCGGAATTTTCCTGGATATTCTTTGGTGGGCGATCTGATTCTCAGTAGCCCAGCTGATGCAGATAACTGTAGCAGTCGAAAGGCGCGTGCTCATAGTTCGATTGGCGCTTGTCAAGGTGAACAACCGAATTATTCATTATGTTCCACACACTGAGATATGGTAAGTGTGGTAAAAAGCAAGAGAAGGTTTGTTTCGTAAACAGCTCACCTTACTTCTCGACATAGTCTCCGTTGAGGGATATAAACTTCGTCCAACGATTATTCAGCTTTTTCATCCCATCCCTACTTAATGAAAATTTTTTCTTGTTTCAATTTATGAAACAGGAAGAAGTCACTAAGTATCGTGAATAGGATTGACGAGGAAGTAATTCAAAGCCCAATTCATACAATTTCGCTATTGTTATGACGTGTGGGACGGTTCATTATCCTGGTGAAAGAGAGCACTTTTTCATATCAACCTTGGTCTTTTTTCAGCCAACGCAAGTATCAAACGATCCAACAATGAAGCATAATAGGGTTTACTTATGGTTCTGTCTTTTTCCAAGTAATCTATGAGGATTGCCCAAAAAAACAGTGGCCATTATCTTAAGAGCTAACAAAATGGTCTTTATCTTCTTCAGTGCACGTTCACCAGCCTTTGTCTATTGTTTTGAGTGCCGTAATAATGGATCTAGGTTTCATCAACAGTCACAATAGGCGCAAAAAGACCTGCGGAGTGCGCAGTGAAATATTGTGCCGGATGCGCTTTTGATCGACTGTGAGCAATTGCGGCATCCAATTCGGACACGGCTTCTTTATTGCCGATTCTTCGTGCAGGATATTATGTTCTTGGTCAGTGGAGATGCCTAAGGTCTCAGCAAAATTTACTCGGCCGTTTTGCATTCCCATATCACGGATTTTGTCAGTCGTTTCCTTCGCGGTGACCTCAATTGGCTGGAGTACACTTCGTCTTTGGTGCTTGTCCGACCACGTTTAAATTCACTAATCCAAAAGTAAATGGTCTACAGTGATGCTGCAGAGTCTGCGTGAACTTAATCCAATTTTGTTTTGATCTGTGCGGCAGTCCAATCCTTCAAATGGAAATGTTTGATAACAGCAGGAAACTCTATTTTCTCCATTTTCTCTAGCTGTCAATACAATGACCGATTCAGATGGCTGTCAACAGCGAACTGTACTCTGTACATTGTTGGAATTCTCTATACGATTCTTGGAATAATCAAGCTTACCAAACATGGAGACATAACAAAAATGTTCAATTCTTTCATGGAAATTTGCCAGACTTATCAAACCACCCTCATAATGCCTCCCTCACTTTTTGTGAAAGTACACAATTGACTATTCAAACTGTGACACCGTGAAGGCGACCTATAACAACCATCAAATTGGCATGATGTGCATGGATATGTAAATGCTTAGCATTTCTGCTTTAACTACACAAAGGAAGTTGGAGAAACGCAATGTGCTTCGTTCACTTCTACCTGGCGACGGGTCAACGCTGGTAATGACGATCATGTAAGGCTGAGGGAAGCAAGTAGAACTGCATTGCAACGAGCTGTGGTTACACATTTTGCACAAAAGGAGATAGCAATTGCGACCATGAAATTCAAGAGCAATAAGGACCAGGTCCGGATGGAATATACCCTGAAGTTGAAAACAAGACAGGACAGTTTATAATGTCATCTGAACCCTTCGCTTTAATGAGGCTGTAGTAGACGGAGGATTCAGAATACGTGATAGTAAGCAAGGGTACAGATAAGATTGTGGCTGTTCCCAGTGCTACATACCTATATGTCTGTTGAACACACTGGTTACGGTCACAGGGCACCTGTTGTGCGATTAGTTTTAGGCCCACCGGGGGCTCCTGGAACTCAGTCGGTGGCAATATAGCTTCCAGAAAGGCAGATCTTCTGACGATGCAATGAGCTGACTCCCTAAAATTGTCGATGGCTCCAGAAAGAATCTCGTAACAGCAACCATGATTGAAACCGCGGGCACATTCTGCAACGTCAAATGTCTCAGGGACGTAGAGATCCCAAGGTGCTTGTATATCACTTTCACAGATTATTGTTATGGATGTACTGTTGAGTGAAATGGGAAACAAACGGCAGTTTAAGAGATAACAGGAGGTTGGCCACAAGGCTCTGTTTGTTGCCCTATCTTCTGGAAACTAACTATTGCACCACCATGTTTCTCTTTAATGGGAAGACTGTAGGTAGGCTAGGGCGTACGCAAACGACGTCCTGGTGGTGGACTCCCGGGAGAAATTAGAAGATGGTGTGCTCGAGCAGTTAGAATAATAAACTAGGCATAGCAAGACACAAAGCTACCTACATACTACTCAAAAGCCAACTGTCTCAGACACGAAACACAGCGATTAACGTTATTAACACCTCCATATCATATAGCCAGGGGGTCCAATTGAATAAAAGAAGGAATTTTATGAAACATATTAAGCTAGCCACAGAAAAAGAAGTGACACTTATGCACAAATTTTTGCGAACCGGTACCTTGTTTACAAGTTACAGTCGTGCTGTTTGAGCATACCACAGCATTATCTCCTATGCCGTAATTGACTACGCAGTTAGGATATGGGCGCATTGGCTGCGATTCGAGAACTGCAGATCCGACCTTAGACGAGTGCAGAGATGCTTACTCTTCAGGCTTACTAGAGCCTTTGATACAACACCTGTCGATGTCATAATGGTAATACTGGGGATCTGCCCCATCGATATTCAAGTACGATATAGAGCAGCATATTAATGATCAGGTCCAGCCGGACTCGAGTGCAAATGATTAGGGATAACATCAATAACAAAATCAAACTCCGGACTGGAGAACAGTTCAAGGGCACTGTCGGTAGGCACGTATACAACATTTTCCCAAATGTCGAAGGCAAAGTGAGATCGTGCCTGGATGGCCCAAATAAAGGTATGGTGCACTTCACTATTGGACATAGTTCTTAGCCCCTCCACATATACAGAATGGGGAGACAGGCAATACTGAGAAGCCAGATAAATAGGGACGCCTGAATATGTTGTGTTTCAGTGTAATTTGCACCAAGTAGAAAAGAGGAACGAACTGGATAACTTGATCTTGTCAAGATACCGAAGGATGGAAGTTCCTTACCTGTACTATGTTAAGGCACTATAGTATCACTTTTAGAATGGGAAACAAAGATATCATTGTCGACATACAGGACAATTCAGTTGGTAATCAAATGGAACAAGATCAAAGAGGTCTGAAGTGTATGAATACAAGAAGACCGGCAGAACCAGAACTACCTCGAGAAGCAGTACAACAATGTAACAATGAGGAGGGAATCTCATCAGACACACTAAGTTCAGACAGAGATGATCGTAATATGCAGGGATTGAATACTGCGGAGTAGCTAATTACTGCTAAAATGTGGTCAATTAGAGTTGCCTAAATAGCGCCTAAAAATGTGGAGATAAAAACTCAATTAGTAGTGCGAAGGCTTGAGTTCTGCCGAACCACACAGGATCATTTAGCAGTAGTTTATTACAGGGATAAACATAACGTACGTCCGCAGCTCGTGGTCGTGCGGTAGCGTTCTCGCTTCCCGCGCCCGGGTTCCCGGGTTCGATTCCCGGCGGGGTCAGGGATTTTCTCTGCCTCGTGATGACTGGATGTTGTGTGATGTCCTTAGGTTAGTTAGGTTTAAGTAGTTCTAAGTTCTAGGGGACTGATGATCATAGATGTTAAGTCCCATAGTGCTCAGAGCCATTTGAACCGTAACGTACGGAACTGGAGGGTCAACAGTCTTGAGCATTTCTCAAGGGTTGGGCCATGACCCCTATGGTGGAAAGTGGATTGGGCTGCTGATAGATTAAGATGAAGTATAGATTTCTGACCAGTGTGTGCTCTGTAGTGGTGATGTCGGCTGGAGTCCTATGATGACCTGTCAGCTTAAAACATCTCTGGTTAAGAAAATGTAGTCAGCCACAGTTGTGGCAATGTTCCGGTATCAGAATTTTCCTGCCTAGAAGAGGGCGCGTCTGCGATGATGGCTGGTGGTGGTGGGTTGCTTCAGCACATCAACAGAATACTGGAATAAGGCAGAAAGCAACTCTGGCTGCTGGCCTGCTTCCATAGCTGTCATGTTCCGCCCACTGGAGAGCGAGTGGGGTTAAGCTGCAGCCTCTGGCACAGCTGGCGACGAAAGTGTGCGTCCACTGTGGGTGATGGACAGCAACACTGCAGGTCCACCTGAGGGGCGGGAGACAGCTACAGTGTGGCAGGGCATGTAGATGGCACAGGCTCAAACCCACGGCTCAGCAGAGACGGTCGTCAGCAGATGTTAGTCGGCCAGCGGGTAGCCCAATGGTACAAAGGCATCAAGCTGACTGCTTACAGGCTTTGCTCAGGCAGAGGCTTGCAGTTATTGACAGTAAGGCCTGTTCATGGCGACTGGTTGCTTCATCTCAAACTGGAAGCGGGCTTCTTCCCATTGTTCTCTGCTGGCGTCCACTGTGTCATTCACCATACTGTAGACACCTGAACTCTACTGACCACATTGAGGCGAAATGTCCAAATTAGGTGGTATGTTTGTGAGCCCAGCTGGCTAGTATTTCTCCATCGACAGCACTCTTGACCTGAAATTCACGACAGACTGGAGTTCTACTTTTTTCCTTTCTTTTTCTATTTGAGCCATTAGTCTTCTGACAGTCTCTATGCAGACCGCCAGGGATTCCTCTCCTGTGCTAGCCTTTACATCTCAGAATAGTCCTTGCAACCTTCATCCTCAATTATTTGCTGGATATTTTCCAATCTCCGTCTTTCTCTATAGTTTTTCCCTCTAGTACCATGGAAGTTATTCGCTGTCCCTTCTTTTAGTCAGTGTTTTCCATATATTACTTTCTTCGCTGATTCTGCACCGACAGAACCTTATCAGTCTACCTAAATTTGAACATTCTTCTGTAGCACCACATTTGAAATGCGTCGATTTTCTTCTGTCCCGGTTTTCCCACAGTCCATGCTTCACTAACTTACAACGCTGTGCTCCAAACATACGGTCTCTGAAATTTCTTCCTCAAATTAAGACTTATGTTTGATACTAGTAGACTTCTCTTGGCCAGGAATGCCCTTTATGCCAGTGCTAGTCTGCTTTTTATTTATCCTTGTTCCGTCAGTCGCGGGTTATTTTGCTGCCTAGGTAGCAGCATCCCTCAGCTTCGTCTACTTTGTGATTCGCAGTTCTGATTTTAAGTTTCTCGCTGACCTCATTTCTGCCACTTCTCATTAATTTAGTCTTTCTTCGATTTACTCTCAATCCATATTCTGCACTCATTAGAATTTTCATTCCATTTAGCACATTCTGTAATTATTCATTGAGGATAGCAATGTCATCAGCAAATCGTACCATTGATAAACTTGCATCTTGCATTTCAATGCTAATCTTTAACCTTTCGCCGGCCGCGGTGGTCTAGCGGTTCTGGCGCTGCAGTCCGGAACCGCGGGACTGCTACGGTCGCAGGTTCGAATCCTGCCTCGGGCATGGATGTGTGTGATGTCCTTAAGTTAGTTAGGTTTAAGTAGTTCTAAGTTCTAGGGGACTCATGACCTCAGCAGTTAAGTCCCATAGTGCTCAGAGCCATTTTTGAACCTTTAACCTTTCTTTAATTTTTGCCGTTGTTTCTTCGATGTCCAGATTGAAGAGTAAGGGTGAAAGACTGCATCTCACCCCTATTTTTTCTCAGAATTTCAAATATTTTGCACCATTTTACGTTGTCAAATGCTTTTCCCAGGTCGAAAAATCCTATGCACATTTCTACATCTACATACTCCGCCAATATTTACATCTACATCTACATTTATACTCCGCAAGCCACCCAACGGTGTGTGGCGGAGGGCACTTTAGGTGCCACTGTCATTTCCTCCATTTTCTGTTCCAGTCGCGTATGGTTCGCGGGAAGAACGACTGCCGGAAAGCCTCCGTGCGCGCTCGAATCTCTCTAATTTTACATTGGTAATCTCCTCGGGAAGTATAAGTAGGGGGAAGCAATATATTCGATACCTCATCCAGAAACGCACCCTCTCGAAACCTGGACAGCAAGCTACACCGCGATGCAGAGCGCCTATCTTGCAGAGTCTGCCACTTGAGTTTGCTAAACATCTCCGTAACGCTATCACTCTTACCAATAACCCTGTGACGAAACGCGCCGCTCTTCTTTGGATCTTCTCTATCTCCTCTGTCAACCCGATCTGGTACGGATCCCACACTGATGAGCAATACTCAAGTGTAGGTCAGAAGAGTGTTTTGTAAGCCACCTCCTTTGTTGATGGACTACATTTTCTAAGGACTCTCCCAATGAATCTCAACCTGGCACCCGCCTTACAAACAATTAATTTTATATGATCATTCTACTTCAAATCGTTTCGCACGCATACTCCCAGATATTTTACAGAAGTAACTGCTACCAGTGTTTGTTCTGCTGTCATATAAAAAGAATGGGGCATAATGGTTGAGCAGCTCCTCATAACTACGAATTTCTGTAGTCAATGCTTAGTGATGCTTGAAGGGGTGTGAAGAGTGACGCCACTGGAGAGTGATTTCGAGTGCTAAATCACGCTAAGCCCTGCGGCAATTTGATGGAAACGTTTGGGCTTTGTGAATGCATGGGGAACGTTACCTGCCACCATGTGTGGTTCCAACAGATAAGGTCACAATTCGTGGTGTATTCGCAATACATTACATTTGTCTATGTTAAGGGTCAGTTGCCACTCCCTGCACCAAGTGCCTATCTGCTGCAGATCTTCCTGCATTTCGCTGCAATTTTCTAATGCTGCAACTTCTCTGTATACTACAGCATCATCCGCGAAAAGCCGCATCACGTAAGTGCCTGGCAATCCAGTTTCCATTATCGACCTCTCTCGTATCTTTATCTTTCATGAAGCCAAACTGAAGTAGCCGGGCATAATAGTTGGGCAGCTGTGACTTCATTCGCACTGGTTTTCCCGTCTGGTCAGCTCTTCCTGAAGTTGGTGCTGTAAGGTGTCGCAATTCGGCTTTCAGAGATGCATCGTCAGCATACTGGATGAGTGTTCCTCTGTGCTGATTACTCGCTCCGTAACACCTATTTATCGAAGTGACAGGCGCTTCTCTCCAAATGATGACATTCTGCAGAATCCACGCAGGAGCACATCATTAGCATAGTCAAAGCTGTGGCGCAACAATTTGAAAGATTTTTTATTCCATGGTTGCAGGAGAGGAACAGAGGATCCATTGCTAGTGGGATTTTCTTTCACTTTCGCTTCCCTCGTCTTGGTTTTATTCATTTCCAAAGTTTTATGTTATTATGTCTGTAGAATTTAACTGTAGGTGTTTGACATTATGTATTCAATGTCATACTGAAATAAATATACAGGGTGAAGAAAAATTCGCGCACTCGGACTTCGCAGTGCGATTCCTCACATACTAGCAAAACAAAAATGTCTGTCACAAGATTTCGTCCTGCGCATATTTAGGGCAGTAAGTGGATGTTAAAGAATTGCAATCTGGGAAAATTGTAATGACATGTACGGTAACTACCTCAGTCGGCATATAGAGCAATGCTGTGTAGTTGGTGTAGTGGATAGCATTTTGGGTTAGCATGCAGGGGGTTGAGTGTTCAGTTCTGGGTCGAGGCTTGTTTGTTTTTATTTGCTGAAAGTAATCTGCGCGGTACGGTATCTGACGTCTTAATCGCCATAAAGTGATTACAGTGGGTCTTCTAAAAACATTTGCTGTTACATACGACGAACACAGAAATTGAAGTAAAATCGTTTTTATCTGTTATCCGTCTTGACCTGACTGCAATCTAATTACCAAGAATTACACCAAACGCATTTTCTGTGATTATTGGCGTTTCTTTACATGATCTGCTCCTTCCCTCCTTGCACGTTGTGAACGAAAACAAATGAACAGGCATAAACACTGTGACAGTGCAGAATGAAAAACAGTTTAAGGAAGTCAATTGTGAATACTGCAGCACAGGAAATACTGCAGAAAGCCAAAATACTGCAAAGTGCAGGCGTGAAATGAAGACTGTCGACACCAACCACTGCGAACAAGGAGGGAAGGAGCAGATTATGTAAGGAAACACCAATAACCGTAGAAGATGCTTTGTAAATAAAAGCGAAATGAGACTGCAGTCACCTCAAGACGGATAACCTATAGCAACAGATGCTAACATCTGATGCGGAAGATGTCCACGCAAACAACAGTAAAATCGTTTTTATTACAGCTTTTAAAGAAGCCTTTTTCACGTCGTGGACGCGAACTGTTTCGCACCACTGCATGTAATAGATTCTGAAACGGAACAGTCTAATTGAAATTAATTTAAACACGTAAATTTTAGCCATGAACAGTAATTTCTGACATACAGATGTATGAAAATATGTACTTGTGAAAAAGTTACGAAGAAAATAAATACGGAATCTTGATTCCGCTGAAGTCCGTTAATTGGTAGGAACATTTTATATGATATGAATCTTCTATAATTGGTAAATATAACAAGGGTATTGTTAACATTTAACATCTAAGCGTTTGTACACTATACAATTAGTATATAGATTAGAATTCACTCATGTGTTTAATAAATAAGAATCGAAGTAATCATTGAAATGTGTAATTTGTTTTAGGATGAGAGTTTTAATTGTTAATTAATGAAACAATAGTTTTAAACAATGCCGAGGATTGCTCGGGATTGTTAAGAAAGTATAAATAATAACTGCCATGTTGGCATAGAGAGTCAGTCGGGTTTTAGTTTTTGAGCAGTGAGCATGTGGCTGCTCCATTTGTACTGTAAGTATTGTTTGCCTTTGTATTAATATTATAATTTTGTTTTGAAAGTATAATAAATGTGTTTAAAACATAATACAATATTAATTTTAAATTGAACTTTTCCGAAGTTAAATGTTACAGTGACCGTAAATGTACTCGGGACCACGACTGCACCAGATAAAGAACCACAGCATGTACTAGATTCCAAACTTGGTTTGTGTGTACCTTCCCCCATGGTCCCATCTATTAATACATACTACTGTTCTTTCCACGTTCAGGTCCATTACACTACGTTAAGGCCTTACGTCATCAGTAGGGCTAGCAACGTGCTTTGCACATAAAACACAAAAAACAGGTTTGGAATCCAGTAGATGCAGACTTCTTTAAAAGCTGACCAACGAAAACGACTGTACTTCGATTCCTGTATTCGTAGTAAGTAACCGCAAATTTTTTGTAGAAGAACCACTGTAATAGCTGTACGACAATTAAGATTCCAGGTACCTAGCACGCAGTCTATATTAAATAAATAAAAACAAATACGCCTCAACGAAGATTAGAATCATCGCTCTCCTGCATGCTAACCCAGAACGCTGTCCACTGTATCAGCTGCACAGCACTGCTCTACATGCTGAGAGAGGTAGTTACCGTAAATTTCATTACAGTGTCGCCAGATTGCCAATGGTTAAAGCCCATTTACTGCCCGAAATATGCACAGGACGAAATTTTGTGAGAGACATTTTTGTGTTGGTGGTATGTGAGGAATCGAACTGTGAAATCCAGGTGCTCGAATTTTTCTTCACCCTGTAGATTGTATACAATATAACGACCTAGTCTTGAATCAGAAGATGGCTGAGTCAGGTGTGACAGAAATATGTAAAATAAATATAAAGATACCATCTAAATTTTGTATTCCGTCGCTTGTCGGCAGATTCGAGTTACCAGGACCATCTCTGGCTTGGGGCGGTGGCACCACCTGGATGCCGTTCCGCGATGATGTCTCCGCAGCGGGGAGAAATGGGCAGTATGTGGAGAGCCAGGGAGTATTACGGTTTGTCAAGGAATTGGAAACAATTGGCTGAGTTAGCAAGCGCAGCAACAGGAAGTGTGCCAGGGTTGTGCCATGGGTGCTGTAGTTGAAGGCTGAGCGGCTCCGCATTGCTGCCCAGTGTTGCTTGGATCGGAATTAACTACAATGCCGAGGTGGATTACAGGAGCACTGGTAAACTTCCAAGAGGGGAGTTGTTTACTTGAGACACCACGGCCGTACAAGCAATATTAAGTTTAGCGGTACGTTTCTTCTATGACTTAAAGTGTTTGGTTTAGTTGAGAGCTGTTCCTCGCCAGTTGATGAAATGAGTAATTACTATTTAAAGTACGTTTCCGAACACTGCAGTCTAGTTAAGAAAGCTATTGATTCAGAGCTCACATGTGGAGTCTTTGCTTTGACATTGGTCGTTTCTCACGTAACTAGCAAGACACTGAGCTTGTATGAACGTCTTGTCACCGTGTGGCATTAATGTCGAAAGTCATAGAATTATTACGCTTCACTTTTAATGTTTAATGTTTAATGTACTGACTGATCTAATATTACGAACCACAGAGGAGTACAAGAGGAAAGATGGAAAGAACTTTGTGATTGTGTCTTAAGAAATACAATATAAGGCAAAAAAGAAAGAAAAAAAAAACGGCGCATCACGAAGGAATTATCCGAATGAGACAGAAATCGGTAAATGTGATGTACATATACAGACAAACAAACGATTACAATTTCGGAGAAACTGGACGATTTATTCGAGAGAAAGAGTACGCCTGGCTAGCCGCGCGGTCTAACGCGCTGCTTCCCGAGCGGGAAGACGTGTCGGTCCCCGGCACGAATCTGCCCTGCGGATTAGTGTCGAGGTCCGGTGTGCCGGCCAGCCTGTGGATGGTTTTTAAGGCGGTTTTCCATCCACCTCTGCAAATGCTGGCTGATTCACCTTATTTCACCTCAGTTACACTATGTCGGCGATTGCTGCACAAACACTGTCTCCATGTACGCGTACAATTTAATTACTCTACCACGCAAAAATATGGGGTTAAACTCGTCTGGTACGAGACGTTCCCGGGGAGAGGGTGGAGTGGAGGGGGGGGGGGGGGTCCACTGGTGGCCCAACCGCACAATAACCCCTGGGTTTGGTGTGGGGCTGCTGTGGCCTGTTGTGGGGTTGTGAGCCACTGAGGGCTACGGCGGGACGATGCCTCTCCGTCGTTTCGTAGTCCCCAGTTTAAGGGGCTCCGGAACGGCTCAAAACCATGAAAAGTTCAATTTTTACTTTTTTGCGTTTTCTGAATCTGCAGACTATTACCTTTTAATAGATATATAATTTATTCAATTCCGAAGACTACAACTATTTTTAAATTTTTTTTGAAATATGTTCTACATGGGCGTGACCCACTGTGGCGCTGTTAAACTGCTGTCAAATGGTGTTATTATTAACGTCCGTGTTCATCAGGTACATTTTAGTGATGTGAGATAAAGTATGTGTTGTGGCTAACCTGTGATGGTTCAATATATATCGCTGGTGTGATTGTCGATTGTTTCATGTTTATTTACTCTGTCGTTATCTCGAAAATATTCGTAATTAATTCTGTTTCTTGAGAATCCCCAAGACTGTATTTGTTGGAATAGAAACACTTCACTTTGGTGTGTATGATGTTGTTGCGACTTTCAATGATGGCAACATTGTAAGGTGCAAGGTATTTAGAAATATGGAAATGAAGATAGGTTCTAACATGGTACGAGCGATGCTTGCTTTAGACAAGGAACGCCTTCGGGCTGCAGACAGGGCTGTAAAGAGTCTAGAAATACAAGCAAGAGTAAACAGGAGGAGGAACAAGAGGAAACTGGAGGAGGAGTTTGCAGAGGATGAAGATAATCCATCCTATGGACCTGGAATGCACTAAAAAGTTAATCCAATATTTGTCGCTCGATTCCCAAAACTTTTATTTTCTCATACTAATTACATGTTTTCTAAGGATCTTCCAAACATATTTGTTTCAAACTTTCAGTAAATGTTACACAGTACCTTCTGCATAATTTAACACAGCCTTTTTCCAAAAAACTGTATATTTTTGAATATATAAATAAAAAATTGCAAAAAAATGTTGTGAATTTTCATTACAATTGAAAAAAAATCATCTTTAATAACTGAACTAAAATTTTGTAAATTCCCTGTGTTAAGTTGTAGCCCATATTCCAATAAATACTCTGTAAAAAGTTCAACTTCCTACCTCAAATACTTTGTGAGGAAAGATGTAATTTATAAGCGTTATTTTAACATTGCAAGTATAGGGCGTTCCGGAGCCCCTTAATACACAGTACACAAATACACAATAAAAGATAAAGAGCTTCACAAACTGAGCAAGTCAATAACACGTTGGTCCACCTCTGCCCTTTTTGCAAGCAGTTATTGGGCATGATATTGATTGATAGAGTTGTTTGATGTCCTCCTGAGGGGACACGCCAAATTCTTTGCAATTGGTGGATGAGACAGTTGAAATCCTGAGCTGATTGAAGGATCCTGCCCATAGTGCTCCAAACGTTAATTCGGCCAGCAAAAACTCTCACCGTATGCGGACGGGCACTGTCTTGCTGAAATGTAAGCCCAGCAGGGCTTGCCATGAAAGGCAACAAAACGGGGCGCAGAATATCATCGACGTATAGCTGTGCTGTAACAATGCCACGTATGACAACCAAGGGAGTACTGCAGTGAAAAGAAACGGTAACCCAGACCAGCACTCCTGGTTGTCGGACTGTATGGTCGGCGAGAGTCTGGCAAGAATCCCCAGGTTGCGTATTCGGTCTGAAATCTCTTTGAGTGGAGTAGAATTGCCTTCAGTGATGAGTTGTGCTTCGAACTGAGTCCCGTTGACCAGCGAAGACGTGTCTGGATGATGATGATTTGTTTGTGGGGTGCTTAAATGCGTCGTTATCAGCGCCCGTACAAATTCTGAATCTTTACTCAGTTCAACCTCGTCACTTTCATGAATGACGATGATGATGAAATGATGAGGCCAACACAAACATCCAGTCCCCAGGTGGAGAAAATACGTATCTGGAGACATCCCAGATAGTTGTGGGATACCAACTTGACTGTCACCACCATACAGCCCGACAACTAGAAGTGATGGTCTGGAGAGCCATTTATTTTCATGGTAGGATCCGTTTGGCTGTCATCCGCATGACCCTTACAGCGCAGCGTTACGTCGACGATATTCTACGCTCTGTTTGTTGCCCTTGATACCATGCCATCCTGGCCTTACATTTCAGCAACGTAATGACCGCCTGCACATGGTGAGAGTTTCTACTGCTTCTACTGCTCGTCTTCGTGCTTGTCGGATAGCTCCTCAATTGAGAATGTTTGGAGCTTAGGGACAGCCCCCCTCCCCCCAACCACCTCAGGACTTTGACCATCTAACGCACCAATTGGACAGAACTTGGTACGATATCCTTCAGGAAGACATCCAACAACTATGTGAATCAGAGCCAAGTCGAATAACTGCTTGCAGACTGGCCTGAGGTGGAACCACTCGATATTGACTTGGTCAATTTGTGAAGCTCTTTTTCTTCACTAAATCATCCAATTATTCGGAAATTGTAATCATTTGTTTCTCTGTACACCTACATTAAATCTACCAATTTACTTCCCATTCGGACAATCCCTTCGTGGTGGGTGGGTTCTTTGTCTTAGGGTGTATTTTTGTAATTGCTTTTCATCGAATATTTTGCCTTGTTTTCCTATGTTTATTGGATTGCCGAGACGATTTAGAAGATAAGTGGAACTCTTTGTGGTAGGGATCTGATGAAAAATAACCTTAAATTATTCATTGGTCGGGCTCATTAAATCTTGAACATGCCCAGTGTGGGTTAAATTATTTAATGGTCGGGCTCATTAAATTCTGAAGTGGCTTTATTGTAAATTATTTTACCGTAAGAAGAGTAGCTTCGAGTGGTACTGTGTTGTTATAGCTAGAGTCGTGGCGGATCTGGACTAAACATAACAGCCACAGGTCCAAATTGGAATGATAAGAATTCTTATCGTCATTTGATGCCGGCCGCTGTGGCCGAGCCGCTCTAGGCGCTTTAGTCTGGAACCGAGCGACCGCTACGGTCGCAGGTTCGAATCCTTCCTCTGGCATGGATCTGTGTGATGTCCTTAGGTTAGTGAGGTTTAAGTAGTTCTAAGTTCTAGAGGACTGATGACCTCAGATGTTAAGTCCCATAGTACTCAGAGCCATTTGAACCACTTTTCGTCATTTGATGTATGATAATATTTGTTATTTTTAAGATGACCAGGATTATTTTTTTATACAATCTAGCCGGCACGGAAATTAAGCATTGATATTTGTATCGTGCGGACGCGCTCCGCCTATGTAGCTTCCAGTGCAATTTCGTGTGTTTTTGTTTTTGTAAAAATTCGGTACCGATTTCTTTGGCAGATGAGGCTGGTTTCGTAAAACAATTTTTATGTTTGGACGTAAACGTTTAGCTGGTTTCTTGGGAAAATAAACTCTGTTTTAAAAAAATCAGTAACTGACCATTTGCAAGTTTTTTTAATTAATAAATGTTTCAAGTTCTCATTCTTCACGTTGTTCACCAAGATCTCGTTACCCAAATCCTTATAGTACAGTTTTAGGTAAAGATCACGCATAGGTTTTCTCATTCAGAAATCGTGTCTGAATATTGTCTGTTTGTGAGAAGATCGTGTTATCCCTATTATCGGGAGAAGAAATGTGTCCTGCATGTGTCACAACTCGACCGCGGCGGTAATACGAGCTACAGAAAAAGAGATTCATCGCGTTGCGATAGTGATGCTTGTGTTGGTCGGAATCCTATGACCATCATGCGAATAATATATCGACAGGTTCAGCAGAGTCATACTCAGTGCCCTGCAGGATGTCAACGGCCCATGTGCCCACACCGGGTTCGATTCCCGGCGGGGTCAGGGATTTTCACCTGCCTCGAGATGATTGGGTGTTTGTGTTGTCCTCGTCATTTCATCATCATTTACGAAAGTGGTGAGATTGGACCGAGCAAAGGTTGGGAATTTGCACGGGCGCTGATAACCGCGCATTTCAGCGTCCCCAAACTAAACATCATCACCATCATCATCATTATCATCATGTGCCTACAGCCCCAAAGAACAGACGCATTATTCGCTCGGCCGTGCAGGGTCAACAACGACGTCACGTACCTTGAGTCAGGAAGTGGGCTTGTTTGCAGCAAGACAGATATCGCACGGACACTGCAACGACGTCAGGAGCACGCGACGAATATTGTTGCGGTTTCTATTGTCTTTTAAGACGCGTCACGTTACAGCGTACTGCATCACAATGAAGGCTCAGAGAAGACAAACATTACCAGATTGCGTTCGTCATCGTAATACGGGGCCCCACACCCAGCATACTGATGTTTGGCGCCATTGAGTACACCATCGTGTAGCCGGTAATTTAGACAGCAGCCGTTACCTTTTTGATGTGTTAAGTCGGTGGCTGTTCTCTCTCTCCAAAGTCGACGTGAAGTTACCGTTCAACGAGATAACGGAAGACCTAATGTTGCCGTGCCGTTCTGAAGTACTTCGATACAGACGCTATTCGTGTGTTGCCATAGCCATTAGCGCACATTGCAAAGATCTCTCATCCATTGAAAACATCTCGCTCTGGGTTGTCGAGAAGCGGCCGCGCCACCACGCGGCACTTCTCTGGCACAGAAATAAAACGCTGTGGATCGTACCCGCATCCATCATCCAAACTTAATTTGAGTCGAAGCCCTTGCGGGGCTACAGTGACTGAGGCTGCGAGAGGTGGCAGCTGCGTATATTAAATTTCGCAGCCCAAATAATTTACAAATGGTTGAAATGGCTCTGAGCACTACGGGACTTAACTTCTCAGGTCATCAGTCCCCTAGAACTTAGAACTACTTAAACCTAACTAACATAAGGACATCACACACATCCATGCCCGAGGCAGAATTCGAACCTGCGACCGCAGCGGTCGCGCGGTTCCAGACTGTAGCGCCTAGAACGGCTCGGCCACCCCTGCCGGCAATAATTTACAAATTTATACGTGTACAAACTACGCTCCGCGGTGTTACCCGCAGTTAAAGAGTTATTTACAAAGAAATACTTATGCCGAAACTCACTATTGAGGAGCGAACCACTTGTGGCCCCGCAAACCGAGTGGCCCCGCAAACCGCGCGACATCGTAAAAAGAAAAAGACCAAATTTTGAGATGATGAGAGAAGTTGGCAGAATACATTTCACTTACAACTTACTCGTATATTTAAGGAAGAAACTGAACTCTATGCTAAACTTATAGCATTCATTTGACAGTTAACTTTCATGGTGGCCGTGCGGTTCTGGCGCTGCAGTCCGGAACCGCGGGACTGCTACGATCGCAGGTTCGAATCCTGCCTCGGGCATGGATGTGTGTGATGTCCTTAGGTTAGTTAGGTTTAAGTAGTTCTAAGTTCTAGGGGACTGATGACCTCAGAAGTTGAGTCCCATAGTGCTCAGAGTCATTTCAACCATTTTTTTTTTGAAGGCCATAGAAGCACGATCTATTCCGAATGTACTTCTGACCAGAAAACGATTTTGGTAGCCGGAGTCCAAGATTTTTGTTTGTGATGCCTTTTGCTTTCTTGTGATGACATTTCCGTGGAAATTTTCATCCCCTTCTTGAAGACATATTTCTTTACATCTAACGGAGAAGCGAAATACCAATTTTCGATTAAAATGCTTTTAATATAACGAAATATATTCGTAAACTTTGCATCCCATATTTCAAATCCATAGGGGTTTAATTTAAAAAAACGGCGAAACACTTATTATTCTTTTTCTAACCGAAAAGTCTTATTCCAGTTTTCATAGACGTGCTTTAAAAATGCTTTCGTAGTTCTTTAATTATGATTTATTTCCAAAAAAATTTCACCCATTGTTTTCCCATCTTAGAAGCTGAATTTCCAAAACTGCTGAAACACACTTTTTTCTGATTAAAAAAAAAACATTTCATCTCCTATTTCACCTTCTTAGAAGTGGGCGATGTTAAGTAAGTGAATCAATCTGGCTCCATTTCACGCCCCCCCCCCCTCTCCCCATGAACCATAAACCTTGCCGTTGGTGGGGAGGCTTGCGTGCCTCAACGATTCAGATAGCCATACCGTAGGTGCAACCACAAAGGAGGGGTATCTGTTGAGAGGCCAGACAAACGTGTGGTTCCTGAAGAGGGGCAGCAGCCTTTTCAGTTTTAGTGGTAATGCAGGAGTAGGTTTAATAATGAATAAAAAAATAGGAGTGCGGGTAAGCTACTACAAACAGCATAGCGAACGCATTATTGTGGCCAAGATAGACACGAAGCCCACGCCTCTTACAGTGGTACAAGTTTATATGCCAACTAGCTCTGCAGATGACGAAGAAATTGATGAAATGTATGATGAGATAAAAGAAATTATTCAGGTAGTGAAGGGAGATGTAAATTTAATAGTCATGGGTGACTGGAATTCGGCAGTAGAAAAAGGAAGAGAAGGAAACGTAGTAGCTGAATATGGATTGGGGCTAAGAAATGAAAGAGGAAGCCGCCTGGTAGAATTTTGCACAGAGCATAACTTAATCATAGCTAACACTTGGTTCAAGAATCATGAAAAAAGGTTGTATACATGGAAGAACCCTGGAGATACTAAAAGATTTCAGATAGATTATATAATGGTAAGACAGAGATTTAGGAACCAGATTTTAGATTGTAAGACATTTCCACGGGCAGAAGTGGACTTTGACCACAATCTATTGGTTATGAACTGTATATTAAAACTGAAGAGACCGCAAAAAGGTGGGAATTTAAGGAAATGGGACCTGGATTAACTGAAAGAACCAGAGGTTGTACAGAGTTTCAGGGAGAGCATAAAGGAACAATTGACAGGAATGGGGGAAAGAAATACAGTAGAAGAAGAATGGGTAGCTTTGAGGAATGAAATAGTGAAGGCAGCAGAGGATCAAGTAGGTAAAAAGACGAGGGCTGGTTGGTTGGTTGGTTGTTTTGGGGAAGGAGACCAGACAGCGAGGTCATCGGTCTCATCGGATTAGGGAAGGACGGGGAAGGAAGTCGGCCGTGCCCTTTCACAGGAACCATCCCGGCATTTGCCTGGAGTGATTTAGGGAAAGCACGGAAAACCTAAATCAGGATGGCCGGACGCGGGATTGAACCGTCGTCCTCCCGAATGCGAGTCCAGTGTCTAACCACTGCGCCACCCCGCTCGGTTACGAGGGCTGGTAGAAATCCTTGGGTAACAGAAGAGATACTGCATTTTATCGATGAAAGGAGAAAATACAAAAATGCAGCAAGTGAAGCAGGCAAAAAGGAATACAAACGTCTCAAAAATGAGATCGACAGGAAGTGCAAAATGGCTAAGCAAGGATGGCTAGAGGACAAATGTAAGGATGTAGAGGCTTATCTCATGAGGGGTAAGATAGATACTGCCTACAGGAAAATTAAAGAGACCTTTGGAGAAAAGAGAACCACTTGCATGAATATCAGGAGCTCAGATGGAAACCCAGTTCTAAGCAAAGAAGGGAAAGCAGAAAGGTGGAAGGAGTATATAGAGGGTCTATACAGGGACGATGTTCTTGAGGACAATATTATGGAAATGGAAGAGGAGGTAGATGAAGATGAAATGGGAGATACGATACTGCGCGAAGAGTTTGACAGAGCACTGGAAGCCCTAAGTCGAAACAAGGCCCCGGGAGTAGACAACATTCCATTAGAACTACTGACAGCCTTGGGAGAGCCAGTCCTGACAAAGCTCTACCATCTGGTGAGCAAGATATATGAGACATGCGAAATTCCCTCAGACTTAAAGAAGAATATAATAATTCCAATCCCAAAGAAAGCAGGTGTTGACAGATGTGAAAATTACCGAACTATCAATTTCATAAGTCACAGCTACAAAATACTAACACGAATTATTTACAGACGAATGGAAAAACTGGTAGAAGCCGACCTCGGGGAAGATCAGTTTGGATTCCGCAGAAATGTTGGAACACGTGAGGCAATACTGACCCTACGACTTATTTTAGAAGCTAGATTAAGAAAAGGCAAACTTACGTTTTTAGCATTTGTAGACTTAGAGAAAGCTTTTGACAATGTTGATTGGAATACTCTCTTTTTAATTCTGAAGGTGGCAGGGGTAAAATACAGGGACGAAAGGCTATTTACAATTTGTACAGAAACCAGATGGCAGTTAGAAGAGTCGAGAGACATGAAAGGGAAGTAGTGGTTGGGAAGGGAGGGTTGTAGCCTCTCCCCGATGCTATTCAATCTGTATATTGAGCAAGCAGTAAAGGAAACGAAAGAAAAGTTCGGAGTAGGTATTAAAATCCACGGAGAAGAAATAAGAACTTTGAGGTTCGCCGATGACATTGTAGTTCTGTCAGGGACAGCAAAGGACTTGGAAGAGCAGTTGAACGGAATGGACACTGTCTTGAAAGGAGGATATAAGATGAAAATAAAAAAAAAGCAAAACGAGGATAACGGAATGCAGTCGAATTAATTCGGGTGATGCTGCGGTAATTAGATTAGGAAATGAGACACCTAAAGTAGTAAAGGAGTTTTGCTATTTGGGGAGCAAAATAACTGATGATGGACGAAGTAGAGAGGATATAAAATGTAGACTGGCAATGGCAAGGAAAGCGTGTCTGAAGAAGAGAAATTTGTTAACATCGAGTATTTATTTAAGTGTCAGGAAGTCGTTTCTGAAAGTATTTGTATGGAGTGTAGCCATGTATGGAAGTGAAACATGGACGATAAATAGTTTAGACAAAAAGAGAATAGAAGCTTTCGAAATGTGGTACAACAGAAGAATGCTGAAGATTAGATGGGTAGATCACATAACTGATGAGGAGGTATTGAATAGAATTGGGGAGAAGAGGAGTTTGTGGCACAACTTGACTAGAAGAAGGGATCGTTTAGTAGGACATGTTCTGAGGCATCGACGGATCACCAGTTTAGTATTGGAGGGCAGCGTGGAGCGTAAAAATCGTAGAGGGAGACCAAGAGATGAATACACTAAGCAGATTCAGAAGGATGTAGGCTGCAGTAGGTACTGGGAGATGAAGAGGCTTGCACGGGATAGAGTAGCATGGAGAGCTGCATCAAACCAGTCTCAGGACTGAAGACCACAACAACAACAACAACAACCTTTTTCATTATTTTGCCGGAGGTGTCAGCGAGAAAAATTTTCGTGAAGTTAATATTTTCAACATTTTGCGGCCCTGTCAGCAACTGTATAAATATTAATTTTACATTAACAACAGCCTCAGTTGCAATGTTTACCTACATTTACCTACGTTTCAGTTGGGATAACCCAACCTTCTTCAGAATAAAAGGAACTACGATTTGTCTATAATGGACAACGTGAAAACTAAAAACTATATATAGAATGCATCGTCGTATTGCAATGAGTTATCCGGGGAACAGCCTCAGCCCCACTTCGCGACCGCAGTACGGCAGCAACTGGTGTTGTACTGGATCTGGCTATTGACTCGAGAGCGCATGCGCGATGGTGTGTCATGCGTACTTGTTAACACTGGTACCAACATGTACTCCTAAACTTAAAACTCTTATGAATAACTAGGTGCGGCTAACGAAATTGACGTATATGTTATCCTGTAAGGAACAAAGATATATCAACTGTCTTAACATTTGTAATAATTTGTTGGACGTCAAAAGTGAAGTTACCAATGCGTTTACTATTTTAAGCTAACCTAGCATATTCGGCTAGTCATCGAACTTGACCGCATGAGGATAACTACGGGTTTGAAATACCAGATAATCCCAGCTATTAAGCAAACGGGAGTGCTAAAAACATGTTGGCAAGGGTATAACGATAACTCCCTAAAATTATGGCGAATGGAATAACTGTTGAAAACCTTCAAAAAAAAGTTTCTGTTTCGCAGCTGCAGCTGGTCGTTAAGGGGGTAGGACGTCAAACGGACCGACTTGGAGCAGGAGAGGCACCACAGGATATTTTAATTTCCACTGTCTATACTTTTACAAAAAAAACAAAAAACAAAAAAACAAAAAAAAAAAAACGATAAAACTTTGTCGGCATGGCCAGGAAATATTCAGAATTCACAGGCACAGCAGTGGAAGTTCGAAAACATAACAAAATAATTTCTTTTATATGTGAAATTTCATCATTTTTTTCACTTACTAATGGCAGTTTTTGATGCTATAGGTACACTTTTCTTCATAAGTAAGAGAGATTCTTCGTTGAATTGTGCACATCATACAAACCATACTTAAAGGTGTATGAAACTCTAGAATTTTCGAAATCTATTAAAAACTGTGGTAAAATTGAGGTAATTAACTATAAAATTTGTGTTTTTCCTAAACATGAAGTTTAAAATATAACAGTTCATTCGTTTTTTCCTAAATTAAATAAATTCTAGAGTTTCATACACCTGTGAGTATGGTATGAAAGATGTGTAAAATTCATCAAAGAATCTAACTTATGAAGAAAAGTGTACCTATAGCAACAAATGCAGCCATTAGTAAGTGAAAAAATGATGAAATTTCAGACCTAAATTTTTTTATTTTGTTATGTTTTCGAACTTCCACTGCAATGAGTGTGAATCCTGAATCCTTCCTGGTGATGCTGACAAAGTTTTACGAATTTATTTGTAAAAGTATAGACACTGGAAATTAAAATGCCCTGTGATGCCTCTCCTGCTCCAAGTCGGCCCGTTTGACGTCCTACCCCCCTTAAGAGGTTATGTTTGTCATATAAACTGGTTCAAATGGCTCTGAGCACTATGGGACTCGCCGTCTGAGGTCATCAGTCCCTTAGAACTACTTAAACCTAACCAACCTGAGGACATCACACACATCCATGCCCGAGGCAGGATTCGAACTTGCGACCGTAGCGGTTCCAGACTGAAGCGCCTAGAACAGCTCGGCCACCTCGGCAGGCCTGTGTGTCATATAGTAAGTGTTTAAAAATTTGCATTTCTTCCAAACTATTCAACCTCGCACCCTTCACTTTGCTATGCATTGCGAAGTGAATTACTTGTGTTACCCTTTTTTCGGCTACTAATGTTCGCGGGCGTACGGAGAACAACTCACAAAAGTTTCATCACAAACGGATGAATGTTTTAGGAACGCATAGATGACAAACATGCATTTTTATTTCTGTAGATATAGGTGCTTAACTGTATACGGACTATAAGTAAAATTTCCTTATTTGTTGTCCTCCCTTGATTTTGAATTTTAATGCCCAGCAGTGTATCTGACTTCCTGTCTTTTGTTTTAAACGGGATACTGCAGCAGCTTAACAAGAAATGAGAAATGGCTGCTCCGTACGGGACAGAGCGCCGATGGCAGTGGAACGAGTGGTAGGGGGAGCGGGGAGCACTGACTCACCTCTGCCGGAGCAGGGGGTCCAGGCCGACTGTGGGCTCGTCCAGGATGAGCAGCTCTGGGTTGTGCACCAGCGCCGCCGCGAACGACACTCGCCGTTGCTGCCCGCCGCTGCAACAGTCACACCAACGAGACAATACAGTGAACAACGAATATCATGATGGAGTATACGAGTAGGAATGGCAGCTAGAATAGACAAACACTTCCGAGTCAGAAACTGTATGCCTTGCGCTTAATTCAGCCTCGATCTGTTCTCTGAAAGCCAAGTGCATATGTTGCCGAATAACTTATTACACTACTGGCCATTAAAATTGCTACACCACGAAGATGACGTGCTACAGACGCGAACGTTAACCGACAGGAAGAAGATACTGTGATATGCAAATGTTTAGCTTTTCACAGCATTCACACGAAGTTGGCGCCGGTGGCGACACCTACAACGTGCTGACATGAGGGAAGTTTCCAACAGATTTCTCATACACAAACAGCTGTTGACCGGCGTTGCCTGATGAAACGTTGTTGTGATGCCTCGTGTAAGGAGGAGAAATGCGTACCATCACGTTTCCGACTTTGATAAAGGTCAGATTTTAGCCTATTGCGAGTGCGGTTTATCGTATCGCGACATTGCTGCTAGCGTTGGTTGAGATCCAATGACTTTTAGAAGAATATGGAATCGGTGGGTTCAGGAGGGTAATACGGAACGCCGTGCTGGATCCCAACGGCCTCGCATCACTAGCAGTCGAGATGACATGCATCTTATCCGCATGGCTGTAACGGATCATGCAGCCACGTCTCGATCTCTGAGTCAACAGATGGGGACGTTTGCAAAACAACAACCATCTGCAAGAACAGGTCGACGACGTTTGCAGCAGCACGAACTATCAGCTCGGAGACCATGGCTGCGGTTACCCTTGACGCGCACTGGAAGCGTGTATTCGTCATCGCCATACTGGTGTATCAGCCGGCGTTATGGTATGGGGTGCCATTGGTTACACGTCTCGGTCACCTCTTGTTCTCATTGACGGCACTTTGAACAGTGGACGTTACATTTCAGACGTGTTACGACCCGTGGCTCTACCCTTCATTCGATCCCCGCGAAAGCCTACATTTCAGCATGATAATGCACGACCGCATGTCGCAGGTCCTGTACGGGCCTTTCTGGATAGAGAAAATGTTCGACTGCTGCCCTGGCCAGCACATTCTCCATTCTCTCACCAATTGAAAACGTCTGGACAATGGTGGCCGAGCAACTGGCTCGTCACAATGCGGCAGTCACTACTCTTGATGAACTGTGGTATCGTGTTGAAGCTGCATGGGCAGCTGTACCTGTGCATGCCATCCAAGCTCCGTTTGACTCAATGCCCAGGCGTGTCAAGGCCGTTATTACGCCCAGAGATGGTCGTTCTGGGTATTGATTACTCAGGATCTATGCACCCAAATTGCGTGAAAATGTAATCACATGTCAGTTCTAGTATAGTATATTTGTCCAATGAATACCCGTTTATCATCTGCATTTCTTCTTGGTGTAACAATTTTAATGTCCAGTAGTGTAAATTGTCTCACGGCAAGTTACTTTGGAGTGTACCCGCTTGTACAGCATTATCTAAATTATGTTTCAGTAAAAATTCATTGTTTTAATTACATTTAAATGAAATGAATGTTAGTGAAACAAATGGTGTGGAGTAATTGTTTCTTCTTTCCCTTGCGGCCCATATGTAGTCACAGCTGGAGTTTGCGGTCCGAGATACCAGTCTGTCTTCACAGCGCTGGTCTATAGGTTTCGATGAGTCGAGTACCAAAACATGTGACATAAATGACCGTATCTTTTGTTTGCATCGAATTTGACGTTTAATTGCGTTGACTCAGGAGTTTAATTTTGTAGACCTTCAACGGACTGTAGGCCTTAGTATTTGACAAAAAATCAGTTTGGTACGTCTACCCTTTCCTGAGAAACAGGGGTGTTACCAGACGGACAGACAGACAGACGGACCACAAAGATCCAACTGAGCAACGGAAGCATAAAAATGAAATCAAGGTCGAATGCACCCCTGAAAATACGCACGTAAGGAAGGAGTTAGTAACGTTGACCGATGAGGTATCGTTTTCAGAGAACTGGAGGTCAGCACGCCCATAAAACATTATATCCGCCCACACCATAACACCTGGACCACCAAACCGATAATGACTGGCAATGTTGGACGTATGCCTGTATGGCAAGGAACACGTAATGCACCTGGAACATTGCCATTTCCCATTTCGCATTTCGTACAGTTATTTATTCATCGTCTGCTATTAAAACCTGGACGTGTATGCTACAATTGGCATTTAAATTACTCCAGCGGAGGACCTAAGAAAACAAGTACATCAGTTATCATGTACATTAGTTATAAAGCAGATATAAAATATGGAATAAAGTGAACGATATGCGATGCGGTGGACTGTAAAATGACCAGTAAATCAGGTTGTGATGAGAGCCAACAAAAAGAAAAATAAATTGTGTATTAAGATGAGCATTTGAATCAACATTAAAGTCAGCAATAAAAAGAATACTGAAATGAACAACGAAATGGACAATAAATGTACACTAATAAAGGTAACTGGATTAAGGGACATGGGTAGCAAGCATCCTTACACAGGGCTATACAGCTGCCCTTGCCTCAGGGTTTTATGCAACCCTCTATGCCTTCAGATTTTCATATTCTCTCGCTCGCTAGGTGCAAACTATTAACCCTACAGAAAAATGAACAGGGCCTTTTTCCAGAAAAATTAATGTAATCAAATTTCGTAGTGGGACGTGTTTTCGTGTGAGAATTGACACGTTATGTCTGTGCTTTTCGTCCTTAGTGTGATGTTTACTGCAGCATGCAATGGGGCAGCCCTGCAAGCGTATTTTTCACTGGCAGCCATGAATGCGAATGTTTCTTCAATTGTTGTCACAATGATGAAATTGATTTATCCAACCCCTGCACATGTAAGTGACGAGTCCATCTAAGTAGTAGACTTTCTGACTGGTATCCGAGGTTTATAAGTGTACGAAAAGAATAATACGGTATAGATCGATGAACTTACTGCGTCTGCAAAATTTTAAACATTTACGTACATGTTAACTATCAAATAGGGAATTTCTAATAGCTTAAGCCTCAATATTAATCTTCCATATAAAAATATTATATGTATACACTTGCCATCTAGAATCGCGATCGTTTGGCAAGAACAATGCAGTACGTCAAAACTCGTTCAGGGAAGATCCTAAGGGAACGTACAGTCTACAATCCCCACCAAGACCTGATCTAAAGAGCGTAGTTTGTCAAGATGAACCAAAAGACAATTTGTAAGATGAGACTTGCGCATGGAAGTTTAACCGTCTCGCGTGTGTAAAATCATCGTCACGAGAGCTACATTTTGTGACTGTCAATAAGTCGGCTGGAGATCTAGGTCATCTGTTGTTTTCTTACAGCAAGTATGAAGTTGCGAGGAAAACATATATGCAGCAGTTGAGTTCATAACGTGTCCAGCTCCCACAGACCATTACTTCACCGAGCGAGGTGGTGCAGTGGCTGGCACACTGGACTCGCATTCGAGAGGACGACGGTTCACTCCGGCGTACGGCCAGCCTCATTTAGGTTTTCCGTGATTTCCCTAAATCGCTCCAGGCAAATACCGGGATGGTTCCTGTGAAATGGTACGGCAGACTTCATTCCCAGTCCTTCGCTAATGCTATGAGACCGATGACCTCGCTGTCTGGTCTCCTCCCCCAAACAACCCAACCATTATTTCACTTACAATGAAAACAATCTGCACGTTCTTACAGCATTCATTGACTGATTTCAAAAAGCAGTTTTGCTGTTAGTATTTGAGCGTAATTAAACTCATAGCTTTAATACAGTGGGAGATCATATTGTGCACTATTTTAATGTGTTCCATGCAATATGTGTTTTATCATGTATTAATGCTTGTTTAGCATTCTGCTTGGTTCACTGAAAGAGGTTCGTTCAGAAGTCTTGATCTTAAAAAATTAAGGTAACTTTTTTAAATACAATAATTGTAATGTGAACTGTCAACAACCGAACACGACAACTGTCAAAGCTTCATGAGCAAATGTCAACAAAATAAATAATCAAAATAAAAAATGTAAAAATACTAATAGCGTCAGGCGTTTTTGTTTCCTTGTAGATTTTTATGAGCTAGGGGAGAAAGCGCCAACGGCCTTGCCGCAAGGGTAACACCGGTTCCCGTCAGATCACCGAAGTTAAGCGCTGTCGAGCTGGGCTAGCACTTGGATGGGTGATCATTCGGTCTGCCGAGGTGTGTTTGCAAGCGAGGTGCACTCAGCCCTTGTGAGGCAAACTGAGGAGCTTCTTGAATGAGAAGTAGCGGCTACGGTCTCGTAAACTGACACAGGGCCGGGAGAGCGGTGTGCTGACCACATACCCCTCCATATCCACATCCAGTGACCCCTGTGGGCTGATTTTAGATTAGATTAGATTTACTTTCATTCCAATTGATCCGTAGTGAGGAGGTCCTCCAGGATGTGGAACATGTCAGAAAAACAACAATACATGACAAATATTTACAACTAAAACAAATAAGCTAATGTACCATTCCACAGGTCCCAAGTGGAATGATCGTCATTTTTTAATGAACACCAAGAGTCATTTTACAAATACTAATGCACTGAATTTAAAATAAAAAAGTTTTTTATTTATTTATAAGGTAATAAACATGTAATACAACTACTGTAATATTTATTTACAATGAACACATTACTGCACTGAAATGGTGCAGAAGTTAGATTATACTTACACACACACACACACACACACACACACACACACACACACACACACACAAATTTTCAGTGAACACATTACTGCACTGAAATTGTGCAGAAGTTATGTTGTACTTATATACAAATCAGTTGGTTTTACTAAGAAATTCATCAATGGAGTAGAAGGAGTTGGCCAGCAATAAATCCTTTAGGCTCCTCTTAAACTGAATTTCATTGGTTGTTAAGCTTTTTATGGCTGCTGGCAAGTTATTGAAAATGTGTGTTCCTGAATAATGCACACCTTTTTGTACAAGACTAAGTGACTTTAAATCCTTGTGAAGATTATTCTTATTTCTAGTATTGATTCCATGAATTGAGCTGTTGGTTTGAAAAAGTGATATATTTTTAATGACAAATTTCATTAAGGAATAAATATATTGGGAAGCTGTAGTTAGTATCCCTAGTTCCCTAAACAGGCTTCTGCAGGATGTTCTTGAGTTCACACCACATATAATTCTTACTGCACGTTTTTGTGCCCGGAAAACTTTAGTTTGCCTTGATGAATTACCCCAAAAAATAATCCCATACGACATTATGGAATGAAAGTAAGCATAGTATGCCAGCTTTTTCATTTTTATATCCCCTATGTCTGACAAAATTCGCATTGCAAACAGAGATTTGTTAAGACGCTTCAGCAGTTCTGTGGTGTGCTCCTCCCAGTTGAATTTATTATCAAGCTGTAATCCCAAGAATTTAACACTGTCCACTTCTTCTATCTTCTTGTCATCGTATGTTAGACATATACTCTTGGGACACCCCAAGATTTCTGAGGATGACACGGCGGCCGGTCGGTACCGTTGGGCCTTCCAAGGCCTGTTCGGACGGCGTTTAGTTTAGTTTAGTTTAGAGGAGAAAGCTTAATATGACCTACAGTTTATTTTATATATTATTTCTGTGTTTCATCAGTGCGCTGTGTCATTGTCATATAGGTAGCGACAAATTAGAGACCAATATCCCTAACTTCGATTTGCTGCAGAATCCTTGAACATATTCTCAGTTCGAATATAATAAATTTTCTTGAGGCTGAGCAGCGTATGTTCACGAATCAGCATGGCTTTAGAAAGCATCGCTCTTGCGAAACTCAACTTGCCCTTTTCTCACATGATATACTGAGAACTATGGGTGAAGGGCAACAGACAGATTCCATATTTCTAGATTTCCGAAAGCATTTGACACGGTGCCCCATCGAGGCTGTTAAGGAACGTAAGAACGTGTGAAATAAGTTCACAGATATGTGAGAGGCGCGAAGACTTCTTAAATAATAGAACCCAGTATGTTGTCCTCGACGGCGAGTGTTCATCAGAGACGAGAGTTTCGCCTGGAGCGCCCCAGTGAAGTGTGATAGGACAGCTGTTGTTCTCTATACCCATAAATGATTAGGACAGCGTGGGCCGAAACCTGCAGTTGTTTGCTGATGATGCCGCAGTGTATGGTAGGGTGTCGAAGTTGAGTGACTGTAGGAAGATACAAGACGACTTAGACAAAATTTCCAGTTGGTATGATGAACTGTAGCTAGCCCTAAATGTGGAAAAATGTAAGTTAATGCGCGTGAGTAGGAAGATCAAACCTGTAATATTCGGATACAGTATTACTAGCGTCCTGCTTGACAGTGCCAAGCCGTTAAATATCTGGGCGTAATGATGCAAAGCGATATGCGAAACGATCATGTGAGACCTGTGTTAGGGAAGCGAATGGTCGATTTCAGTTTGTTGGAAGAATTTTAGGAAAGAGTGGTTCACCTGAAAAGGACACCGCATATGGGACGGTGGTGTGACCTGTTCTTGAATACCGCTCGAGTGTTTGCGATACGTATCAGGTCGGATTGAAGGAAGACATTGAAGCAATTCAGAGGAGTGCTGCTAGAGTTGTTACCGGTAGTTTCGAACAACACGTAAATGTTACGGAAAAGCTTCTGGAACTCAAATGGGAATCCCTGCAAGGAATGCTGCGTTCTTTCTTAGAAACACCATTGAGAAAATTTAGAGAACTTCCCTTTGAAGGTGACTGCAGAACGATTCTACTGCCGCCAACATACACTGCGCGTAAGGACCACGAAATAAGCACGAGAAATTAGGGCTCATACGGAGGCATTTAGGCGGTCGATTTTCCTTGCTCTATTTTCGATTGGGACAGGAAAGGAAATGGCAAGTACACAGAACACCGCGCCATTCACCGTACCGTGACTTGTGGAGTATCTATGTAGACGTAGATGTAGACAAGCTGCCGCTGTAAACGGGGACTTTACGAATTTATTAAATGAATAACAAAGGCTACTACACGAATTGTTTGGTCGTTCTCGAGTCCCAACGTGCGACTGCACAAATTATAAACCTAATTAGTCAAAAGCACTGTTCCCGAATTTCTGAGCGCCTAGTTCGTCTTTGTGATTTGGCTATGCATTTATCGCAGTTACCCTTGAAAACTACTCACAAATGTTCAATAATTATTATGCAGCCACGATTATGTGGTAAAAAATATTGACACTCACAGTACTTTTGATTTAAATATAACTTTAAATATAACTTTTTAACACCGAATCAAAGTAACGGCTGTTTAACATTGAATCAAAGTAAAGACTGTGCGAGAGCTTAAAGAAAAGCGGAACAGTACCTCGTGTCATTTAACGCGTAATTACCGGTAGAAGCTCGGAAATATTTCAAAGTACACTTAGAGTATGTATTCTAATGTTCTTTAATGGCAAACCAAATAAAACCAGAAGTTCAAATCACTCTCAAAATTACTCAAAAAATGTTTCCGACTTCTGCGCTATTTACCTTACGAGAACTATTCTTTCACAAGCTAGCTCTCTTTATGTAATGTTGTAGAGTATTCGCTGCCGACACTCACGAAAGAAATACAAGTCCCCGAGTTAGCACTTATAAATCTTCAGGACACTAACGTGACGCCAGCTTCACTGCATAAGCACTTCACTGCTCCGGCTCTGTCAAACGACTTCCCCAGGAAGGTCCACACAAGACGGCTGTCGGCTTTTTGAGCACTAGAATACTTGCTAGCCAAACCAACCCGTTCCGTTTTCCGGTACATATTTATTAAGTGTTAATTTTATACACTGAAGAACCAAAGAAACTGGTGCAACTACCTAATAACGTGTAGGGCCCTTGCTATCACGTAGAAGTGCCGCAAGACGACGTGGCATAGACTCTACTAACGTCTGAAATAGTGCTGGAGGGAACTGACGCCACGAATCCTGCAAGGCTGTCCATAAACCCGTAAGAGTACGACGGGGTGTAGTATTCTTCTGAACAGAAGGTTGCAAGGCATCCCAGATACGCTCAGCAACGTTCATGTCTGGGGAGCTTGGTGGGCAGCGGAAGTGTTTAAACTATTAACAGCGTTCCTGGAGCCACTCCATAGCAATTCTCAACTTGGGGTATTGCATTGTCCTGCTGGAATTGCCCAAGTCTATCAGAATGCACAATGGACATCAATGGATGCAGGTGATAAGACAGGATGCTTACGTATGTGTCACCTGTCAGAGTCGTATCTATACGTATCGGAGGTCCCATATCATTCCAACTGCACACACCCCATTCGCTCGAATTGTCCAGAATGTTCTTCAAACCAATCGCGAACAATTGTGGTCCAGTGTCACATCGCATTGTCATGGGAACATGAAGTACATGGTCTAGCGGTTCTAGGCGCGCAGTCCGGAACCGCGCGACTGCTACGGTCGCAGGTTCGAATCCTGCCTCGGGCATGGATGTGTGTGATGTCCTTAGGTTAGTTAGGTTTAAGTAGTTCTAAGATCTAGGGGACTGATGACCACATGTGTTGAGTCCGATAGTGCTCAGAGCCATTTTGAACCATGAAGTACATGAATGGCTGCAAATTGTCTCCAAGTAGCCAAACATAAACATTTGCAGCCAATGATCGGTTCACCTTGACCAGAAGACCCAGTCTATTCCATGTAAATACAGTCTACACCATTATGGATCCACCACCATCTTTCACAGTGCCTTGCGCGACTGCTACGGTCACAGGTTCGAATCCTGCCTCGGGCATGGATGTGTGTGTCGTCCTTAGGTTAGTTAGGTTTAAGTAGTCCTAAGTTCTAGGGGACTGATGACCTCAGATGTTACGTCCCATAGTGCTCAGAGCCATTTGAACCATTTGAACAGTGCCTTGTTGACAACTGGGGTCCATGGCTTTGTGTCTGCGCCATATCAAACCTTACCATCAGTTCTTACTAGCAGCAATCGAGACTCATCTGACCAGGCCACGGTTTTCCAGTATCTAGGGTGGAACCGATAAGGTCACGAGCCCAGGAGAGGCGCTGCAGGCGATTTCATGTTCTTAGCAAAGGCACGCGCGTCGGTCGTCTGCTGCCATAGCCCATTAACGCCAAATTTCGACGTACTGTCCTACCGGATATGTTCGCCGTACGTTCGACATTGACATCTGCCGATATTTAATGCAATGATGCTTGTCTGTCAGCACTGACAACTCTACGAAAACACCGCTGCTCTCAGTCTTTAAATGAAGGCCGTTGGCCACTGCTTTTCCCGAAGCGTGGTATTTTCGGCACACTCTTGAAACTGTGGATCTTGGAATACTGAATTCCCTAACGATTTCCGAAATGGAATGTCCCATGCGTCTAGCTACAACTACCATTCCGCGTTCAAATTCTGTTAATTCCCGTTGTGCGGCCAGAAATACATCGGAAACCTTTTCACACGAATCACCTGAGCACAAAAGACAGCTCCCGCAATGCACTGCCACCTTATAAATTGCGCACGCGATACGATAGCCATCTGTATGTGTGCATATTGCGATCCAATGACGTTTGCCACTTCATCGTATTAATGTAAAAACAACATCAAAACAAGACGTATTCGTCATCACAGAGTGTCCGCAATCGTTATTTGTACAGAACTGTCCAAATTGTCTCTATATCGCTTTTCTTTATTTCCACGTAATCGTTTTCGGCTCAGCTGCCCATCTTCAGATGTATTACAAAAAAATTTTAAATTTCAGTTGTTTTAGATTAAAACTGGTGTAAGATTTATGCCTATAAAGCTTCAAAATTATTAAGAAATTAGTTACAGTACAACAGTTGAGTAACATTGTATTGCATTGTACGTTAACCGGGGGTCTAGAAACGACGGAGAAGCCGGCCGCGGTGGCCGAGCGGTTCTAGGCGCTTCAGTCCAGAACCGCGCGACTGCTACGGTGGCAGGTTCGAATCCTGCCTCGGGCATCGATGTGTGTGATGTCCTTTGGTTAGCTGGGTTTAAGTAGTTCTAAGTTCTAGGGGACTGATGACCTCAGATGTTAAGTCCCATAGTGCTCAGAGCCATTTCAACCATGTTTTGAACGGCGGAGAGGCTCCGTCCCCGCTGCAGCCGTAGTGGTCCACAACCCCACGACGACTACCACAGTCCACTGCACCCCTCCTCAGCCCCACACCGAACCACTCTTTCAGGGCTATGATGCGGTTCAGCCCCCGTTGTACCTCCCCCCCCCCCCCAACCCTCCCCCACAGGGAACGTCTCACGCCAGACGAGTGTAACCCCTATGTTTGCGTGGTAGAGTAATGGTGGTGTACGCGTACGTGGAGAACTTGTTTGAGCAGCAAACGCCGACATGGTGTAGCTGAGGCGGAACAAGGGGAACCAACCCGCATTCGCCGAGGCAGATGGAAAACCACCTAAAACCTTCCACATATTGGCCGGCTCACCGGCCCTCGACACAAGTCCGCCGGGCGGATTCGTGCCAGGGACCAGGCGCTCCTTCCCAATCGGGAAAGCCGTGCGTTAGACCGCACTGCTAACCGGCCGGGTGCGTAACATACTGTTTGTTACATTTACAGAGTAGCCCGTCGAATGTAGAGCTGGACGTTCACTGTAATAGCTTGTCGTAGACTAGTCTGCTGTGGCTTCATATGTTTTTGTAAGAAACATGATTGGTGCAATACTTACTTTTTGAGCTTTTAACTGATATTAATCCTTGATTTATGTTTGAAATGTTATGCCTAGGAATATTCTTATGTGTAAATTATTTCAATCCGAGCGCTAAGCCGTCCGGTGTGGCCGTGCGGTACTAGGCGCTTCAGTCTGGAACCGCGTGACCGCTAGGGTCGCAGGTTCGAATCCTGCCTCGGGCATGGATGTGTGTGGTGTCCTTAGGTTAGTTGGGTTTAAGTAGTTCTAAGTTCTAGGGGACTGATGACCACAGATGTTCAGTCCCATAGCGCTCAGAGCCATTTGAACCGAGCGCTAACGGCTCTACGATCGACAAATGGAGGAGGTATTTTTAGACTTTTTTTTTTTACAAGAACACACCGCGATTTGACTGTTTTATTGTTTATTTAAGTATAACCCAGGTTTCGGCCTTTTATCCCATTTTCAGTATTTGACTTTATGTCTTTAACATATATTGTAAGACACCTAATGTGTTATCAAATTCAAAAAACTAAGAAAAATATTGGCTCAAATACTTGAAAATGGTATAAAAGGCCGAAACATGCGTTGTACTTAAATAAACAATAAACAGTCAAATGGCGGTGTGTCCCTTCGAAAATGTTGTGTAACAGTTACTCAGCAACAACAAAAATTATTTTTGGAGGATTTTAAAGATCTTTTAAAGTTTTTAATAATAATCTCCTCGTCCATGTTTAATATGTTACATTTAGGAACACCTTTTATAAATTCTACCTGTTCCTGGAAGACACTTTAGAGCGCTATGAAATGCCGTAGGTGTTGCAGCAATTAGGTTTCTTAAAAATTTATGAATCCGCAGAAGGCTAGTGTATGGCCAGTTCGATAGCGAACTTTCTGATCCATATTTGGCAGGTTACACTTAACGATAACAAATGGTACGTTACTGCACTGTCGTACTATAATTTCTTAAGGATGTCGAAGCTTTCTAAACATAAATCTTAAACCATTTGTAATTTGAACCAACTTAATTTCAATTTTTTGTGCTAGAACTGAAGAGAGGCAACTGGCCAGAAATATATCATGTGGAAATAAAGGTAAGCGATCTGGAGACTTAACTTCGACACTTTTGTAGAAACAGTATGACCGTATCGTGATTATTTGAGGATGTCCCAACGACACAGTGCAGTGGCGAAACGCACATTTTATTAAACACGCTATCGAGTATATACTAAAATGTTATTATATTTTTGTTCCTTCAGGAAAAACAATCCCACATACATGATTACTTTTAAATTTAAATAATTAAATGCGATACGTAAACAAGGAATAGGAGAGAAAGTAGGTCAGAAACGCCTAAATCTTTGCAAACACTCTTCGTTCCTGGATCCCCACCAGTAACGTTTATTTGTTTTTATTTATTTATTATTACGGTTCGAAAGCTGAGCTCCCGGTCGGAGATTATCCATGTAGGTGGAATTCCACGCGGCACTTTGGTTTACCGGGTCGCACAGGAGCCCAAAAAGCGAGAACCTCTCTAGATGTAGACCTCTGCCTCTTGAATCTTATGGGTGATCATTTTCTTCACCAAAAAAGCTCTACGGAAAACAATTAGCGCTTTCGGACCTTGTTAGTAAGATAAACGGAAATATTTGCAATAGCCGAAAATATGATTCGCTTCTTATTTTGCGTAGCCAGTGTTCTTAGTTGCTTTACTGTTATTCAGGGTATTAAAAATTCGTATTTGCAACTACCAAAAAATTACTATTTGCCTTACCATACGCTACCACTATGACGTTTAAATCAATAGAACAAAACAAAAGGAGCGTGGAAAAGTAACTAGGCAGTTTTTAGTAGCCTCAAAGATGGATTTTAAATACCCTGAATTCTATTCGCTGTTACATAGAAATAACGTCATAGATGAGAACCTTCTAGTTCTTGGGAACAAACGAGGGAAAATTATCGGACGTGCGTCAGCACATAACAAAATCAGCCCCCCTGTCGGATGAGTGACTCTGCTAAAACGTTAGATTGCGCAGCTGTAATGTTATTTCGCTGGTGATCTTCGATGTGAACTCTCGGGCAGGAGAAAAACGTTACCACAAACTGTTTCTTTTTGCGCCTAACTGATCTCAAAATCGCAAGCGCCATGCTTCGAGGAAGGCCTTTACATTTCATTTGCATGACAGATGGTTCTGACCTCGCTGAACTTGACTTGTTACTCATTTCGCTATGCAATTACGAGCTCTACCATTCATCCAGAGATATAAAGTGTGCTGTTAACAGGAAGCTGTAACAATGAAAGGTGACTAGGATAAATGAACTGTCCTTGTGGAAAAGTAATGTCCAGATGATGACACTAAGTAGTTGCCTCCATTGTGCGCGTAATAGAATAATAATTTATGTCGAAAGTGCAGGAGGCCACGTTACACAACGTCCTATTCGCTATCTAGCAACACGAAGCTTTAGTGCAGCAAATACTGGTGACGTCAGTGTTTAGCTTAAGAGGCGTAAGCAAGGAGGCGAAATAGAACCTACAACTGTCTGTAGTCCAACATGTTAAGGAGGGAGATATGACTGGAGTATCCAACAGGCCCCATATGGAACGGAGAAGCAGAAACTGAAGATTCTAATTCTGTTTTGGCTGAGGACGTGTTTCTTCACTCCCACAAGGCCTTCGTTATTGTTCCACACCATCGACTAGTAAACAAAATAAATGTACACTGAGGTGACAAACGTCATGGGATAGCAATATCCACATATACAGATGGCGGTCGTATCGCGTAGTCAAGGTATAAAAGGGCAGTGCATTGGGGGAGCAGTCTTTTGTACTCAGGTGATTCATGTGGATAGGTTTCCGACGTGATTATGACAGCAAGACGTGAATTAACATTCTTTCAACGCGGAATTGTAGTTTGAGCTACACGCATGGGCCATTCCATCTCGGAAATCGTTAGGGAATTCAATATTCCGAGATCCACAGTTTCAAGAGTGTGCCGAAAATACCACGCTTCGGGAATTACCTCCCACCACGAAAAAAGCAGTGGCCAACGGCCTTCACTTACGACTGAGGCCGGCCGGTGTGGCCGAGCGGTTCTAGGCGCTTCAGTCTGGAACCGCGCGACCATTACGGTCGCAGGTTCGAATCCTGCCTCGGGCATGGATGTGTGTGATGTCCTTAGGTTAGTTAGGTTTAAGTAGTTCTAAGTTCTAGGGGACTGATGACCTCAGAAGTTAAGTCCCATAGTGCTCAGAGCCATTTGAACCATTTTTTTACGACTGAGAGCAGCAGCGTTTGCACAAAGTTGTCAGTGCTAGCAGACAAGCAACACTGCGCGAAACATCCGCAGATGTCAATGTGGAACGTACGACGAACGTATCCGTTAGGACAGTACGTCGAAATCTGGCGTTAATGGGGTGTGGCAGTAGATGACCGACGCGAGTGCGTTTGCTGAGGGCATGACGTAGCCTGCAACGCCTCTCCTCGGCTGGTGACCTCATTCGTTGGACCGTAGACTATTAGAAAACCGTGACCTGGTCATATGAATACCGATTTCAGTTGGTAATAGCTGATGGTAGAGTGTGCCGCAGACGAAGTCATGGATCCAAGTTGTCGATAAGGAACTGCGCAGGCTGGTGGCGGCTTCATAATTGTTCGGACTGTCTTTACATGGAATGGACTGGGTCTTCTGGTCAAACTGAACCGATCATTGACTGGAAATGGTTATGTCTGGCTACTTGGAGACCATTTGCAGGCATTCATGGACTTCATGTTCCCGTCAGAATGCACCATGACACTGGTCCACCATTGTTCGAGATTGGTTTGAAGAACATCCTCGGCAATTCGAACGAATGATCTGGCTACTCACAACACCAGACATGGATCCCATCGAACATTTATGTGATATAATTGAGAGGTGAGTTCGTGCGCAACATCCGGCACCGGCAACACTTCTACAGTTACGAACGACTATAGAGGCAGTATAGCTCAATACTTCAGCAAGGGACCTCAACGATTTTTTGAGTCCATGTCACGTCGAGATTCTGCACCACGCTGCGTAAAAGGAGGACCGATACGATATTTGGAGCTATCACATGAGTTTTGTCAACGCATTGTATACGAAATATCAGAATCGATACCGGATTGGACTGAAGACTTCCTAGAAAACAAAACTCAGTGGGTCGTCCTGTAATGTAAAAATATAAAAACAGTGATACGTTAAAAAATACGGCAGTCTGCCAATGTAATCGTATTCTTAATGACTCAATAGTAGCGGTTGAAAACACTTTTCTGAAAGTGACTCACAAGAATGTTCTTAATAGTGCAATATCTTTTAAGTTAGCCCGACACTGATCAGTAATTAAGAAACTAGCTCAGTTCTCAGGGTAGTTACGTAATCGTCGATCGTTAATTGTCCTTTCCTTCTTTACCCAACACCACGGATATTATTGCAGGCTCGTGAGAAGTCGTGTGCTTATTGCACCAGAGAATATTTCACAAGTCCGTTCGATGTAAAGTACTGCAATACGTAACTTAATATCCCCAATACAAGATAACAAGAGTAGCATCTGCAAATGAAATCCTATAATGGAACTGGAATCCTGTGACCAGACCTTTTCTGCCTGGGATGTTATCTCGTTATATAAAGAAAAGCTGTAAGTCAAAATTGTTACATTATTATCAGCGGCCGCCGGGCTCGTGGGATCTGCAAGAAAGTTAATTGTCCCAACCGACGGCACGTCTCGTAGATGAGCTAAAAGAAAAATGTTCAACATTTTCTAAGATGGCGACTATCAATGAAAATTCTTTGTTAAGGCCCCTATCTACTTAGGACAATCCAGGTATCAGATTACAAATTGATTGATCGCATACACAAATTATTTTGACCAAATAACCATTATATTTTTCTGGTTTTAAGTACAAATTACATTATTATCTAGTACAGCAAAACGAGATTTACACAAGAACGGCCTCTTAGGTCCGAATCCAAGCAGATAAGATAAGCGAATGACAAACGAAAGATAGTTCATGCATAGAAGGGCAAGAGTTCATGGAATAACATGTCCATTGTAGTTCTATCTTTTCTTCCTTGGCGTAACTTGTCGGTTCTTTATAAAATGTATCATAATATTTAGTTTACATTTTTTTAAGCCAAAGACCACCAAGGAGAAACAGTACAGTCCTTCACGGGACGAATCAGAAAATGCAGCGTTCGACGTACCTAAAGGTGCAGTGATAGACCCGCTGCTTGAAAAAAAAAAAAAAAAAAAAAAAAAAAAAGTGGAGTACTCTGAAAGGAAGGAGCAAATGTTATGAAACGGTTGAGATAGTATGTGATAGTATTTTATTCATTACAAAATCGAGTCAGTTTCGATGGCCTCTTTAGACTACAGGACGATCTAATTAATAAAGACAGCGGCCTTCAACTTAGTCAGGCTTGGAACTCTGCACTCAGTCTGGAGAGAAATATTCGGTCCCAGAGATCGAGGACCGCCCCCCACGGCGGAAGCAGGGAAACTGCAGACCCCAGTTCAGACCCAGGCGCCGTTTCCCCCACCACCTCCAGTAGCCGCCGTGCCGGCCGCAGCGAAGACACCAGGAGAGGAACGGTGGAGGGGGTAATGGCTAGTATATATAGGGCGCCGAGAGGAACAGCACAGCATTCGTCAGGAACCACCTGAAGATGGCAGCGTGTACGTCTGCTGAAATATTGTGGAGAAATTACGACGCTACCCGGTCGGATACCCGAGAACTGTTCAAATTGGAAATTCGCCGGGAAAACTTCAGATCGCATGGCATTTTTTGTTCTAAACATTAGTAAATGATCAAGAGAAATGAATGATCGTGAAATAAAAACAGCCCAATCTCGCTGATTCACTGACAAACTTCAATTATTCGTGAAGAAATATTTTTAAATATGCTTCGTCTGCTGAAAGCAAGAGAATATAAACACATATTTAATGGATAAGGAGCATGTTATCTGATGTTCTCCATTCTTGTAATGAAGAGTACTTTCCTTGACACGTAAAAGTTTTGTATGGAGTCTAATGATTCTCACATTCTCACAATTCACTCGCCTTCCTAATACACGAATGTGTTTTAAATGTAATTTCTTTCGCTCCAAAGGCGAATGTGTTGAAGATTCTCGCAGCTTGTGGTTTACATGTAGCAACAATTGTGAAACTGGATTCTTCTGTGTTGGGAAACAGTTGTATTGCTTTTGCCATTTTTTTATCACGTGTACATGGTTTTCGCTTTAGTTGTGCTGCCTTATTTGGTACGTTAAATGATATAGACGTTGCATTCCGTACAAGTTTTCCTACGTTCCGCAATCACTGACCTGACCGGAAGCGTAATCGGGAAAATTCCACGCTGTCCAACAGAATACGTCTTTCTGCAAGAGGTCAGTTCTGCCATTTACTAGCCTTTTTTTTTCTTAAAAGAATATAACATTCTTCAGTAAACGTCTGTAGGATACAAGAGAATCGTAAATAAACTGTCCTGTAGTGTACTGTTTCCTACCTCCCAGGGTCCTTAGGCAACTAAAAGACAAATGTGGTTTTGTCTTACTATCAGTGCCGATTTTCATGACACTACGTACGCTCCCTACTGTAAAAACTATATTACAGATAAGTATAAACTGTTCTGTTCAGACTGATCCGATATCGCATTCAGAAGTGTAGCTTTTTGTCCGCTTGGAGTGCCGTTGTCACAGTGTACAACAAAAATCAGCGGGAATGGTCGTGACCGTGTTAGACTGTGGCAGGACGGTGATCCATCACTGAACGCAATGCGACGCCATTCATCGGCTATCCTTGCTTCTCGGTCGTGGCAATATTCCAAACGCAGCCATTTGCGTTGTTAAAAACAGCCTAGACACGAGGTGGTAGTATCCTAGTTCGACTGCTGCTGATTTCACCTTCCACACCTCAAAAAAGCTTCGATTTTCTTCATTCATGGTTTTCGTCCAGTCTATGCTGTACTTCCATACAATGCTGCTTCGACAGGCATATTCTAAGAAATTTCACCCTCCCATTAAGACTGTTTGATATTAATAGACTCCTTTTAGGGAGATTGGTAGATCTCCAGCCTTGTAGATACCACACACCAACTTGAATGACCGATCGGTTACCGCTTCCCAAGTTATTTCACCAATTCGCAAGGAATGTTGTCTATCCTTTCTGCCCTGTTCGATCACAAGTCTTCCAAAGCTTGTGCCAGTATCTTTATCTGAGAACAGCGTTCAATCTCAACGTCCTCAATTACTTGATTTACATATTCCAGTCCCTGTCTTCCCCTATAATACTTGTCCTATAAGGCTCTCTCTAGACACCATCTCTGCCTTACGCTATTCTTAACACGAGATCTCCGTTCTGTACGGACCTAAATGTAGCACTACGTCAATATTGTCATCCGTGGGTCCGATACAAAGACGGTAAACCAAATTACAAATAAAACAGACTACCCAGATCGCAGTTGTTCTTAATGAAACGATGCAAAAAACCGGAGGTTTACGAACCCTTATTACAACGTCTATATCTACATCTACATTTATACTCCGCAAGCCACCCAACGGTGTGTGGCGGAGGGCACTTTAGGTGCCACTGTCATGACCTCGCTTTCCTGTTCCAGTTGCGTATGGTTCGCGGGAAGAACCACTGCCGGGAAGCCTCCGTGCGCGCTCCAATCTCTCTAATTTTACATTCGTGATCTCCTCGGGAGGTATAAGTAGGGGGAAGCAATGTATTCGATACCTTATCCAGAATCGCACAACTACACCGCGATGCAGAGCGCCTCTCTTGCAGAGTCTGCCGCTTGAGTTTGCTAAACATCTCCGTAACGCTATCACGCTTACCAAATACCGCTGTGACGAAACGCGCCGCTCTTCTTTGGATCTTCTCTATCTCCTCTGACAACCCGACCTGGTACGGATCCCACACTGATGAACAATACTCAAGTATAGGTCGAACGAGTGTTTTGTAAGCCACCTCCTTTGTTGATGGACTACATTTTCTAAGGACTCTCCCAATGAATCTCAGCCTGGCACCCGCCTTACCAACGATTAATTTTATATGATCATTCCACTTCAAATCGTTCCGCACGCATACTCCCAGATATTTTACAGAAGTAATGCTACCAATGTTTGTTCCACTATCATATAATCATACAATAAAGGATCCTTCTTTCTATGTATTCGCAATACATTACATTTGTCTATGTTAAGGGTCAGTTGCCACTCCCTGCACCAAGTGCCTATCCGCTGCAGATCTTCCTGCATTTCGCTACAATTTTCTAATGCTGCAACTTCTCTGTATACTACAGCATCATCCGCGAAAAGCCACATGGAACTCCCGACACTATCTACTAGGTCATTTATATATACTGTGAAAAGCAATGGTCCCATAACACTCCCCTGTGGCACGCCAGAGGTTACTTTAACGTCTGTAGACGTCTCTGCATTGAGAACAAAATACTGTGTTCTGTTTGTTAAAAAGTCTTCAATCCAGCCACACAGCTGGTCTGATATTCCGTAGGATCTTACTTTGTTTATCAGGCGACAGTGCGGAACTGTACCGAACGCCTTCCGGAAGTCAAGGAAAATGGCATCTCCCTGGGAGCCTGTATCTAATATTTTCTGGGTCTCATGAACAAATAAAGCGAGTTGGGTGTTAAGGCACGCCAAGTTTCGGGAGCATATCCTATGCTACTCGTTCCGTTGTGGTTATACAATCCTTTGAAGGGCCCGTAGAAAGCATTGCGACTGGAGTGGCTGCTGGGGCCTTACTTTGGACTCACCTGAGGTTTTTGACGAGTCGGTCCCCTGGAGGCAGCTCCAGCAGCCGCGACAGGAAGACTGCCCGCTCAGTGATGGCGTCGTTCTCCATGCAGAAGATCCACCCGAAGTACCACAGCACCTCATCCACCGTCAGCTCGCCTGGCAGCGCTATCTCCTGCGGCAGAAATCACAGTTCAGCTCTGGCCACAATTCTATCTATTGCTTGGGCCATTGTCCCGCCTTGTGCGCGGGGTTGGCGTGGTTAAATCGGATTTGGCATGTTAATGTGAAGGGGTGGCAGGATGCCCTTCCCTCCACCACCCCGTACCCCCTGGTACAGAATCGGAGTACCCCATCTGTCTGTGTCTAGTGTAAATCATGGAAAAGTGCGAATGTGTTTCAACTGTCTGTGAGTCGTGTAACTGAGGCGGGACGTGGGGACCAGCCCGGTATTCACCTAGAGGGATGTGGAAAACCGCCTATGCCTACCTGAGTCCAGGAAGCAGTGAATTAGCGCTCTCGGCTAACCTGACGGGTCAGCTCTGACTACAATGAAGGACTCTAATTCTACACTTAATTAAGAAGTGCTGCGACGCTTACAATGAAAGCTTTCACGTCTGCATGTCTCAGTAGCTGGTGAACCTTCTCGATTGTGAGGTTGTCGTCCACGAAATTTCTTAGATCCTGACGTTTCGTCCAGAGAAACGCTGGGCATCCTGTCGTGCCCTAGTAGAGATCCAAGTTACCAGTATACATTCAGTGTCGCCTGCGTGCCGCAATTAGGAAGTTGATGACAATATTTCCAGAATGAGATTTTCACTCTGCAGCGGAGTGTGCGCTGTTATGAAACTTCCTGCCAGATTAAAACTGTGTGCCGGACCGAGACTCGAACTCGGGACCTTTGCCTTTCGGGGGCAAGTGCTCTACCAACTGAGCTACCCAAGCTGACTCACACCCCCTCCTCACAGCTTCGCTTCTGTCAGTACCTCGTCTCCTACTTTCCAAACTTTACAGAAGCTCTCCTGCGAACCTTGCAGAACTAGCACTCCTGAAAGAAAGGATATTGCGGAAACATGGCTTAGCCACACCCTGGGGGATGTTTCCAGAATGAGGTTTTCACTCTGCAGCGGATTGTGCGCTGTTGTGAAACTTCCTGGCAGATTAAAACTGTGTGCCGGACCGAGACTCGAACTCCAGACCTTTCTTTGTCTTTCGCGGGAGAGTGCTTGAGTAGCTCAGCTGGTAGAGCACTTGCCCGCGAAAGGCAAAGCTTCCGAGTTCGAGTCTCGGCCCGGCACACAATTTTAATCTGCTAGGAAGTTTCGATGACAATATTGTTTGTTGTGTTTCAGTCTAATTAACCTGTATAATAGAGAAGTGAGGGAGTAGAACTTCCTTGGTTGTTTCAGAGTTGGTGTTGGGGAATAGAGAACGACCATTGACAGGATTGGTAATTTGCCAAAGTAGCAAAATGGTTTGAACTCGTTAAAGAAGTTTATTTATCATTATATTATTTTATTTGTTTGTTTGTTTTGTTATTTATCATTAGACATATACGAGATGTCTAACCAACTAACATATACTCTAAGACAAAAAATGAAAATGAAAGAAAACGACGCACCACGAAGGAATGATCCGAATGTGGCGGGAATCGATAGATGTGATGTAAATGTATACAAAAACCAATGATTAAAACCTCAGAGAAACTGGATGATTTATTCAAGAGAAAGAGCTTCACAAACTGAGCAAATCAATAGTGCGTTCAAATGGTTCAAATGGCTCTGAGCACTATGGGACTTAACATCTGAGGTCATCAGTCCCCTAGGACTGAGAACTACTTAAACCTAACTAACCTAAGGACATCACACACATCCATGCCTGAGGCAGCATTCGAACCTGCGGCCGTAGCAGTCGCGCTGTTCCAGACTGAACTGCCTAGAACCGCTCGGCCACCGCGGCCGACCAATAATGCGTTGGTCCACCTCTAGCCCTTATGCAAGCAGTTATTTGGATTGTCATTGATTGATAAAGTTATTGGATGTCCTCCTGAGCGACATCGTACAAATTTCTGTCCGGCTGGCGCATTACGTCGTATAATCTCCAAGATGATTGGAGGTCCCTACCCATAATGCTCCAAACGTTCTCAATGGTGGGGAAGTCCGGCGATCTTGCTGGCCGAGGTACGGTTTGGTAACCACGAAGATAGGCAATAGAAACTCTCGCCGTTTGCGGGCGGGAATTATCTTGCCGAAATGTAAGCTCAGGATGGCTTGTCGTGAAGGGCAACAAAACGCTGAGCAGAATATAGTCGACGTGCTGCTGTGCTGTAAGAATGCTGCGGTTGACAACCAAAGCGGTTATGAAAAGAAATAGCACCGCAGATCATCACAGCCGGTTGTCTTAGTTCGTACGTCGGGCGACAGACAGGCTGGTATTCCAATGCTGTCTGCTCCATCAGTAGATGCTGTTAACCAAGTTGCGGCGCTACTCTGCTTATTCGATTACTACTGACTAGTCACTATCACTGTACACTACTGCCCATGGCCGACCCTTTATACCTTTCCTGAGTGACTTTTTCCACCCGGCTCTACACTCATGCTCTTAAATTAAGGATAATGCTGATACATGGTGAAACAACGCTCTGGTGGGCGGCTTGCGTGTTTAAATCACCTTGGGGTATGACCATGCGGTGCATCTGACCTGCGGTCGTCGCACAGTGGCGCTGGCAGCAGTATACATACGCAGAGGTGTGTTGATACATGTCAGAGTATGGTGCAGCGAGTTAGTGTGCAGACGTTTTCAGACGTGCTAATGGTGACTGTATGTTGAAAATGGCTCAAAGAACACATATTGATGACGGTATGAGGGGTAGAATACTAGGGCTACTGGAGGCTAGTCAAACACAGCAGGTCGTAGCACGGGCCCTCCGTGTGCCACAAAGTGTGATCTCAAGATTATGGCATCGATTCCAGCAGACAGGAAACGTGTCCAGGCGTTACAGTACGGGACGTCCACAGTGTACAACACCACAAGAAGACCGATATCTCAGCGTAAGTGCCCGCAGACGGCCACGGGGTACTGCAGGTAGCCTTGCTCGGGACCTTACCGCAGCCACTAAAACAGTTGTCTCCAGACACACAGTCTACAGACGACTAAACAGACATGGTTTATTTTCCCGGAGACCTGCAAGGTGGATTCCACTGACCCCTGGTCACAGGAGAGTTCGTAAAGCCTGGTGTTAAGAACACAGTACATGGTCATTGGAACAGTCGTCCCAGTTTATGTTCACGGATGAGTCCAGGTATAGTCTGAACAGTTATTCTCGCCGGGTTTTCATCTGGCGTGAACCAGGAACCAGATAACAACCCCTTAATGTCCTAGAAAGAAATCTGTATGGAGGTTGTGGCTTGATGGTGTGGGGTGGGATTATGATTGGTGCACGTACACCCCTGCATGTCTTTGACAGAGGAACTGTAACAGTTCAGGTGTATCGAGACGTCATTCTGCACCAGTACGTCTGCGTTTTCAGGGGTGTAGTGGGTCCCACCTTCCCCCTGATGGATGATAACGCACGGCCCCACCGAGCTGCCATCGTGGAGGAGTACCCTGAAACAGAAGATATCAAGCGAATGGGGTGGCCTGCCTGTTCTCCAGACCTAAACCCCATCGAGCACGTCTGGGATGCTCTCGGTCGACGTATCGCTTCACGTCTTCAAACCCCTTCGACACTTCAGGAGCCCCAAACAGGCACTGGTGCAAGAATGGGAGGCTGTACCCCAGCAGCTGCTCGAACATCTGATCCAGAGTGTGCCAACCCGTTGTGCGGCCTGTGTACTTTGCATGCTGATCATATCCCATATTGATGTCGGGGTACATGCGCAGAAAACAGTGGCGTTTTGTAGCACAAATGTTTCAGGACGGTTTTCTCAACTTATCACCAATACCGTGGACTTACAGATCTGTGTCGTGTGTGTTCCCTATGTGCCTATGCTATTAGCGTCAGTTCTGTGTAGTGCCACGTTGTGTGGCACCACATTATGCAATTACCCTTTATTTATGAGCATGAGTGTAGTTGCATACGACCCTCTTTATTACATCTACATCTACATTTACACTCCGCAAGCCACCCAACGGTTTGTGGCGGAGGGCACTTTACGTGCCACTGTCATTACCTCCCTTTTCTGTTCCAGTCGCGTATGGTTCGCGGGAAGAACGACTGTCTGAAAGCCTCCGTGCGCGCTCGAATCTCTCTAATTTTACATTCGTGATCTCCTCGGGAGGTATAAGTAGGGGGAAGCAATATATTCGATACCTCATCCAGAAACGCACCCTCTCGAAACCTGGCGAGCAAGCTACACCGCGATGCAGAGCGCCTCTCTTGCAGAGTCTGCCACTTCAGTTTGCTAAACATCTCCGTAACGCTATCACGCTTACCAAATAACCCTGTGACGAAACGCGCCGCTCTTCTTTGGATCTTCTCTATCTCCTCCGTCAACCCGATCTGGTACGGATCCCACACTGATGAGCAATACTCAAATATAGGTCGAACGAGTGTTTTGTAAGCCACCTCCTTTGTTGATGGACTACATTTTCTAAGGACTCTCCCAATGAATCTCAACCTGGCACCCGCTTTACCAACAATTAATTTTATATGATCATTCCACTTCAAATCGTTCCGCACGCATACTCCCAGATATTTTACAGAAGTAATGCTACCAGTGTTTGTTCCGCTATCATGTAATCATACAATAAAGGATCCTTCTTTCTATGTATTCGCAATACATTACATTTGTCTATATTAAGGGTCAGTTGCCACTCCCTGCACCAAGTGTCTATCCGCTGCAGATCTTCTTGCATTTCGCTACACTTTTCTAATGCTGCAACTTCTCTGTATACTACAGCATCATCCGCGAAAAGCCACATGGAACTTCCGACACTATCTACTAGGTCATTTATACATATTGTGAAAAACAATGGTCCCATAACACTCCCCTGTGGCACGCCAGAGGTTACTTTAACGTCTGTAGACGTCTCTCCATTGATAACAACCTGCTGTGATCTGTTTGCTAAAAACTCTTCAATCCAGCCACACAGCTGGTCTGATATTCCGTAGGCTCTTACTTTGTTTATCAGGCGACAGTGCGGAACTGTATCGAACGCCTTCCGGAAGTCAAGGAAAATAGCATCTACCTTGGAGTGCCTGTATCTAATATTTTCTGGGTCTCATGAACAAATGAAGCGAGTTGGGTCTCATATGATCGCTGTTTCCGGAATCCATGTTGATTCCTACAGAGTAGATTTTGGGTTTCCAAAAACGACATGATATGCGAGCAAAAAACATGTTCTTAAATTCTACAAGAGAACGATGTCAGAGATATAGGTATACAGTTTTGCGCATCTGCTCGACGACTCTTCTTGAAGACTGGGACTACCTGTGCTCTTTTCCAAACATTTGGAACCTTCCGTTCCTCTAGAGACTTGCGATACACGGCTGTTAGAAGGGGGGCAAGTTCTTTCGCGTACTCTGTGTAGAATCGAATTGGTATCCCTGTCAGGTCCAGTGGACTTTCCTCTGTTGAGTGATTCCAGTTGCTTTTCTATTCCTTGGACACTTATTTCGATGTTAGCCATTTTTTCGGTCGTGCGTGGATTTAGAGAAGGAACTGCAGTACGGTCTTCCTCTGTGAAACAGCTTTGGAAAAAGGTGTTTAGTATTTCAGCTTTACGCGTGTCATCCTCTATTTCAATGCCATCATCATCCCGGAGTGTCTGGATATGTTGTTTCGAGCCACTTACTGATTTGACGTAAGACCAGAACTTCCTAGGATTCTCTGTCAAGTCGGTACATGGAATTTTACTTTCAAATTCACTGAACGCTTCACGCATAGCCCTCCTTACGCTAACTTTGACATCGTTTAGCTTCTGAGAGGCTTTGGCTAGGTTTACACTTGGAGTGAAGCTCTCTTTGCTTTCGCAGTAGTTTCCTAACTTTGTTGTTGAACCACGGTGGGTTTTTCCCGTCCCTCACAGTTTTACTCGGCACGTACCTGTCTAAAACGCATTTTACGATTTCCTTGAACTTTTTCCATAAACACTCAACATTGCCAGTGTCGGAACAGAAATTTTCGTTTTGATCTGTCTAGTAGTCTGAAATCTGCCTTCTATTACTCTTGTTAAACAGATAAACCTTCCTCCCTTTTTTTATATTCCTATTAACTTCCATATTCAGGGATGCTGCAACGGCCTTATGATTACTGATTCCCTGTTCTGCACTTACAGAGTCGAAAAGTTCGGGTCTGTTTGTTATCAGTAGGTCCAAGATGTTATCTCCACGAGTCGGTTCTCTGTTTAATTGCTCGAGGTAATTTTCGGATAGTGCACTCAGTATAATGTCACTCGATGCTCTGTCCCTACCACCCGTCCTAAGTCATCTGAGTGTCCCAGTCTATATCTGGTAAATTGAAATCTCCACCTAAGACTATAACATTCTGAGAAAATTTATGTGAAATGTATTCCAAATTTTCTCTCAGTTGTTCTGCCACTAATGCTGCTGAGTCGGGAGGTCGGTAAAAGGAGCCGACTATTAACCTAGCTCGGTTGTTGAGTGTAACCTCCACCCATAATAATTCACAGGAACTATTCACTTCTACTTCACTACAGGATAAACTACTACTAACAGCGACAAACACGCCACCACCGGTTGCACGCAATCTATCCATTCTAAACACCGTCTGTGCCTTTGTAAAAATTTCGGCAGAATTTATCTGTGGCTTCAACCAGCTTTCTGTACCTATAACGATTTCAGCTTCGGTGCTTTCTATCAGCGCTTGAAGTTCCGGTACTTTACCAATGCAGCTTCGATAGTTTACAGTTACAATACCGATCGCTGTTTGGCCCCCGCATGTCCTGACTTTGCCCCGCACCCTTTGAGGCTGCTGCCCTTTCTGTACTTGTCCGAGGCCATCTAACCTAAAAAACCGCCCAGTCCACGCCACACAACCCCTGCTACCCGTGTAGCCGCTTGCTGCGTGTAGTGGACTCCTATCCAGCGGAACCCGAAACCCCACCACCCTATGGCGCAAGTCGAGGAATCTGCAGCCCACACGGTCGCAGAACCGTCTCAGCCTCTGATTTAGACCCTCCACTCGGCTCTGTACCAAAGGTCCGCAGTCAGTCCTGTCGACGATGCTGCAGATGGTGAGCTCTGCTTTCATCCCGCTAGCGAGACTGGCAGTCTTCACCAAATCAGATAGCCGCCGGAAGCCAGAGAGGATTTCCTCCGATCCATAGCGACACACATCATTGGTGCCGACATGAGCAACCACCTTGAGATGGGTGCACCCTGTACCCTTCATGGCATCTGGAAGGACCCTTTCCACATCTGGAATGACTCCCCCCGGTATGCACACGGAGTGCACATTGGTTTTCTTCCCCTCTCTTGCTGTCATATCCCTAAGGGGCCCCATTACGCGCCTGACGTTGGAGCTCCCTACTACCAATAAGCCCACCCTCTGCGACCGCCCGGATCTTGCAGACAGTGGGGCAACTTCTGGAACAGGACAAGCAGCCATGTCTGGCCGAAGATCAGTATCAGCCTGAGACAGAGCCTGAAACCGGTTCGTCAGACAAACTGGAGAGGCCTTTCGTTCAGCCCTCCGGAATGTCTTTCGCCCCCTGCCACACCTCGAGACGACCTCCCACTCTACCACAGATGAGGGATCAGCCTCAGTGTGGGCAGTATCCCGGGCAGCCACAATCGTAGTCCGATCGGGGGATGCGTGAGACGAGCTGGCCGTCCCCGACAAACCCCCATCCGGACCCCCACGGTGATGCCCATTGGCAACAGCCTCAAGCTGTGTGACCGAAGCCAACACTGCCTGAAGTTGGGAGCGAATGGATGCCAACTCAGCCTGCATCCGAACACAGCAGTTAACTTTCTGGAGCATTCGATCTACACACGACCTTCTTAATTTCCATCTAATAGTCGAAAACCGAGCTGTCATAAGTTTGACTTCGACCCTCGACTCATTTGAAGGGCTGACAAGTGTTACCCACATGGTGTACCCTTGGCAAGCCGTAAAGAGATACCGGAGAGTCAGCCGCTTCCGAAGGCGTTATTGTTTACAAATAGTCGGATTTGCGTAGCCCTTGTGGTGTCTGGCTGTACACACCCATGGGCGTTTCCCACGAAGCTCCGTCAGAAATGTTCCACTTATTTTCTAACATTTATTATACTCTGATCAAGATAATACTCAGAGGGGCTCCTTGTTTAGCTGTTTTCCCGACTGTTAGTGGAACCAGAAGCACCTCTAAGAACGTCCAGCGTATCTCTGGATCACGGCCATACAACACGGAAGACCACTGTGAGGCTGTTCGCGGATGATTCTGTCATCCACACGGTGGCCAAATGTTATGAAGGCACAGCGACACGAGTCGATCGTCGGCTGATGAAGCCTATGTGTTGAATTTGTTTCCGTACAGTGCTCGCAGGAATGGGTTTCTGACGCCACACATTCTAATCGGAGGCGATCTTACTTAGAGTAGACCGTCGATCATCTCATATGGTTCTGCGAAGGTGACGTGATGTCTGCTCGTCAAAGACTGTTGGTCATCCTGTGCGACAGTGTATGCGTGTAAAAACATTGTGATATCGAAGAGCCACTGTAGGTACTGGTGACCTCGTAATTGTGTAATCCCCGATACGCAGCCACTCATGTGTCTTGCACCAGTCATCATCCCACTTTCATAACTGGGTAACTCGTGAAGTTCTCCAAGTTCACTTCGCACCTGTCAGTATAACTTGTTTGTAAAGTAAGCAGTGAGAAGCGCTTGTGGTGGGGGGAAGTGGCCTATCCCAAAAAAGCTCTACAATTGGCCAGGAATCCATTTCCCGTCTGGCTCCGCATGCAGCGTTGATGATTTGAGTGGATTCGGTTCGCGGGTATTTCTTTCTTTACTTACTTATCTGTGAATTCCGTTAATGCAATTAGTGGAAAATAAATACTGGCCGGGTGTGGGACTTCGCAATGGGTTGTCACTGATTTAAAAGGCGAGGTGCGAAAAGGTCGGTATAATCTTGTGAAATAGCCTGCAGATGCTCCTTGTGACAGTAGCGTAGACAGAGTCTGTTCATTCTTTAGTTTATATACAGACTATAACAGACTGTTGAGATATTGTGTGCAATAACAATACGTTAAGCTGTATGTATTTACGACGAGTTTCAAAAAATGGATCTGAGGTCATCAGTCCCCTAGAACCTAGTACAACTTAAACCTAACTAACCTAAGGACATCACACACATCCATGCGCGAGGCAGGATTCGAACCTGCGACCGTAGCGGTCGCGCGATTCCAGACTGAAGCGTCTAGAACCGCTCGGCCACTCCGGCCGGCCACGACGACTTTCGGTGGTACAATTAACAGTCTTCAGATGCTTAGATACAGCACACATATTCATGATACTATACAGAAACAAAATCATAATATCTATATTTAAAAAAATGAGCGTATGGCATTGGTGGCCGGGAGACCTCTCGCGGGGCGTTTCGGTTCTTTAACGGCACTACGGCGACTTGCGAGTGAATGAGGATGAAATGATGATGAAAGACACACAACACCCAGTCATCTCGAGGCAGAAAAAACTCCGTGACCCCGCCGGTAATCGAAACGGGGACCCCGTGCGCGGGAAGCAAGAACGCTACCGCAAGACCACGAGTCGCGGATATCTATATTTATTTTTTAAATGATGAGATTTTACTGTATTGCAATGAACCAACTGTAATTACATATATATGTGTGACAGCTACAGCTGTTCAACAAATGTTTAGAACCAAGTAAAGTAAGAAGCCACCAACAAGTAAGCATCCACACGAATGCATTGAATTTGAGCATGATTCCCCAAAGGTAAATGTTTTTTGTACCTTGTGCAATGAACCAACTGTAATTACATATATAAGTGTGACCAAAATAGTTTTAAAATCGTCGCTTCTGTCAGAGGATTTCCCCATTTGCGGCCAGTCTCTGCTCTTCTTATATCCTTTCCATACCTCATCACATGCTCACAATGCAACCAGGCAGCACTGAATCTCGCGGTGGGTAATGGTCATAACGTTTTCGCTCATCAGTGTAGGCTTCTGCGTATTACACAGCGTGGAATACAAAAGAACAAATGCAGAGTGTTTCAAAGTCTTTTTTTTCAAACGTTTAGGGGTGATGGATCACGTCATGGGGAACAACTTATGTTGGAGACAATATGTTCGCTGACGCTTCCCAGCGATGATAGGCGTCTAGTATTTTCCGGCCCTGGGACGACATTTCACCGAACTAGCAAAGTCTACTATCCACGTGTGCGGCATCTACTATCCACGTGTGCTGCATACTGCCCACCCCAGTTAACTGATAGAGTTTCAACAATAAAACATTAAGAATTACTTTCTGTAAGCGGAGAAATATATTATACAAGTGAATCAAGAATCTTGATGCAGGCCGGCCGGAGTGGCCGAGCGGTTAAAGGCGCTACAGTCTGGAACCGCACGACCGCTACGGTCGCAGGTTCGAATACTGCCTCGGGCATGGATGTGTGTGATATCCTTAGCTTAGTTAGGTTTAAGTAGTTCTAAGTTCTAGGGGACTTATGACCACAGCAGTTGAGTCCCATAGTGCTCAGAGCCATTTGAACCAATCTTGATGCGCCTACGCCGTTTCATACGGGGTAGAAGACAGGGTTATTGGTAACACGTAGACATATGCACGCCGCACAGTGTCTACGTCCTGCCGCCCCTCAGGATATTTTTTTTATTTGATTATTTTTGAGTCATTAGCCTTACAACTGGTATGATGCTCCAGGCACAAAATCCTCTCCTGCGTCAGTCTCTTCACTTCATTGTAGCATCTGCAACCTAAGTCCTCAATAATTTACCGGATGTTCTTAAATCTCCGCCTTTGTCTACAGTTTGTACCCTCGCAGTCCCTCTAGTATCATGGAATCTGTTCCATGATCCATTAAAACATGTCCTATTATCCTATCTCTTCCCCTTGTCAATGTTTTCCACATATTTCTTCCTAAGCCGATTCTTTGGTCAACCTTCTCTTTCCTTACCTTAACAGTCCACCTGATTTCTTCTGTAGCGCTACATGTCAAACGCTTCGTTTCGCTGCTGCCCCTTATTCCCTACCATACAATGCTGTGCTCCAAACGTACCTTCTCAAATTTCTTCCTCAAATTAAGGCCTATGTTTGATACAAGTAGACTTCTCTTGGCCAGGAATACCCTTTTAGCCAATGCTAGTCTGCTTCTTATGTCCTCATTACTCCATCTGTCATGGGTTATTTTACTGTCTAGGTAGCAGAATTCCTTAACATCATCTACTTCGTGACCACCAATCCTAATTTTAAGTTTCTCGCTATTCTGATTTCTGCTACTTCTCATTACTTTCGCCTTTCGTCAGTTTACTCTCAGTCAACATTCAGTACTCATTAGACCATTCTAGTCAGTAGATACTGTAATTCTTCTTCACTTTCACTGAGGGCAGCAACAGCACCTGCGAATCTTATCATTGACATCCTTTCACCTTAAATTTTAATTCCACCTTTGGATCTTTCTTTTATTTCTATCATTGCTTCTCCGATGTATAGATTGCACAATAGGAGCGAAAGGCTGCATCCCTGTCTTTCACCTTTTCGTCTTCGAATCCTACTGTTCCCACGTGGTTCTTGTACATATTGTTCATCACCCATCTTTTCCTGCAGCCTGCTCCAATTTTTCTCAAAAATTCGAACATTTTACACCAGTTTACATTGTCGTAATCATTTTCTAGATCGACAATTCTTGTGAGCTTATCTTTATTTTTCTTCAGACTTGCTTTCACTATCAAGCACGAAGAACTGTCTCTCTGGTGCCTTTGCGTTTCCTAAACTCCAGTCAAGTCGTCAAACGAGGCCTTCAACTCAGCAACATAACCAATACAAAAGGACGCTTGTGACATGTCTGTGACTGGTAAAATAAAGTGAATGGGCCTGAAAATCCCTCGGACTCCTGTCCCGATGGAAAATTCCTTTTTCTCCAAGTCTGATGACCCATAAATGAAGTTTTTACAACATAATCTGACTTCAGGAATAATCTTGACACAGGCAGACTTATTGGAACGGTTAATAGCGCATTGCAAATCACTCATTGCTTAAAAATGCAAAAATTCCTTACCAGAAAAGCTAACACGTGGTCTTCTAAACATTCTTTATATTACACCTAACAGGGAAAGTGAGTGTAAGAGGCACGTTCGGCTCTTCCTTATAATCCAGAGCATCCTTTCACAGCGAATCTCAGAGCACACATTTTCTACACAAATTACTTGGAGCGTGGCACCGCCGCTGCGGACTCGAATTTTTTTTACGTAAACATACATTGTGAAACCTGTAATAAATATACTAGAATACTCCAAATAATTCTCGTGAAAATAACGGTTGTGCTGTTGGCTACAAAATCATGATTACTTGTCGTTACTGTACGATAAAAAATGCATCTAGTCTCATGTCTTTCAAACACAAATTCTATAAAAATATACTTTCGTTTTTAATTTTCTGAAGGAACAACATGTAAATAAATGGAAAAGACTTTGAAATAACGAAAGATAATTAAAAATCCACGAATTACTTACACAGGTAACATCGCAGATAATAACACAAGAGCCACCTGATACCCACAGCCGCGATGTGTCAAACACTTCACCCACAGTGTACTTGTAAATCTAGCAAAACGTAAGAAACCTGTTTTATCAACTCAACCGCTAGTTCTGCTCTGTTATTCACTCTGCTTCAGCACTCAAAGGAGACTCATTTTCCCATAGGGCTCGGAAAGCAATTATAGAGAATACTACCTTGTCTTCCAGATCAGACGCATGGACAAATATGGTACGCAATTCTCGGCAAAACCTTACATATGCAAACCCAACGCTGAGTTCGTACATCATGCTTCTTTCTTCTCTGTAATTTCAAGCATCCGCGCTTATTATCACACGTAACATATGCGAGCGAAATGCACATCTCAAACAGCCAGAACAGGAGTTGAAAAGAAGAGAACGAAGGAAGCCTTGTTCTCTTTGAACTTACAAGGAGTGCGGACAGCAACAGTGCTTTCAATTCTCATTGGCCAAGCCTGCAGAAATCTTAGTCAACAGAAGCGACTACATAGATAATCGATCAGTGGACGCAAAGATTGCTCGCGAGCAACAGATCTCAAGCATGATAGATGGAAGTTGGAAAATCATAACACACAACTCTCATGGCTCATGTTGCTGGGAAGCGTCAGCGACATTTTGTCTCAAACAAAAGTTGTTCCCCTTGGTCCCCTCCCCAAAACCAACCAAACAACCACAAGTTGTTCCCCATGAGGTGATCAGTAATCCTTAGACGGCTGATGGAAAGACTTTGAAACACACTGTCTAATATTTTTGAGAACGACTACGTAAGGGATCGTGGTATCACCAAAAAACTATTTCAGCTCACATTCGTGGTAATGACGTAATAGCATACGAGGCATGTTTTTTAAGTAAGTACCGTTTTCAAATTAAAAAAAGGCGTGCTAAGATACCTCAATAATTTTATTTTTACATGAAAGCCTGTACCTTAATCTACGCACTGACGCCATTACAGTCTGATTCTTCCTTGTTTACGTTGTGTACTGAGTGTTTAAGATGCCTCCGATGATCTTGAGTCCCACTGACTGTGAAGTATGGGCTAATATAAGATTTCTTAGTGCTAAAGACCTAAAAGCGATCGATATTCATCGTGAGATCTGTGCAGTTTACGGAGAAAACATTATGAGTGATAGAATGGTAAGAAAGTGGGTGAGAGCATTTAAAGATGGCAGCACAAATGTGCAAGATGAACAGCGGAGTGGGCCTCCTCCGGTCTTTAATGAAAGTTAGATGCAGGAAATGGACAATAAGGTGAGAGAAAATAGACGCTTTACTATTTCCTCCTTGCGGGATGACATTTCTAATATTTCTTGTAGTGTTTTTTATGACATTGTGACCGAGCACTTGAATTACCGAAAATTGTGCGCACGTTGGGTACCGAAAAAGTTGACGGATGTGCACAAAACCAAACGTTTAGACAGTGCATTGACTTTCCTTGAGCGGTACCACAACGGGTGGTGAAACATGGGTGGCCTACGTCACACCAGAAGCAAAGCAACAGTCCATGGAAGTTGAGTAAGGACATCGTTTTGCTGCAAGACAATGCCCGTCCGCATGTGGCGAATCAGACGAAAGATCCCATCACATCTTTTCGATGGGACACTCTAGATCATCCTCCGTACAGCCCCGATCTTGCGCCCAGTGACTACCATCTGTTCGTGCACTTGAAGAAACACCTGGGCGGTCAGCGTCTTCAAGACGATGACAAAGTCAAAACAGTGGTGATGCAGTGGTTCACAAGTCAGGCGGCAGACTTCTACGAGGAGGGTATTCAAAAACTGGTACAACGTTATGACAAGTGCCTCAATATTGACGGAAATTATGTAGAAAAGTAGATTAAGATACAGGCTTTCATGTAAAAATAAAATTATTGAGATATCTTAGCACGTCTTTTTTTAATTTGAAAACGGTACTTACTTGAAAAAAACACGCCTCGTATTTATGCATTTATTGGTTAGCAGTCATGGTTTTTCAAAAATACTTTATTTTTCACTCTGTGAATTCATACAAACCTATGTGCTGACCGAACTTGCTCCAGTTCAAGTGCTGGAAAATGGCTAAATAGCCGAATCTGCAGTAATACAAACAAAAGTTACAAATTCTGACAGTTGTGGAACCACGTTGTCATTTATAAAATTCGTAGTGTAAGAGGACCAACAAGCACCATAGTTGATGGGGTTACTTGCAGCGTACCTGTGGCATGTATCCGACACGCGGACCCGGCACGCCGCTGCCGGCGCTCCCGGGCGTTGAACCGAGGACCCGCAGCACGCCGGAGTTGAAGGTCCGCCGGCCCACGATGCAGCTCAGCAGCGTCGTCTTGCCGCAGCCGCTGGCGCCCAGCAGGCCGTAGCTGCAACACACGGGCGCGTAGAGCACACACACCTTTACTTCACGGTAGAGCAGTACTAAAGTCACGTATCAACCTCTCAGTGGCACTGAGAGATAAGTCACATTTGTATTCCCGGTACATTTATTCTGTAGCTTGTAATAATCAATAATTTAGAGACGAAGGCGAATTCGGAAGAGGAGAAGATCTCAAAAGGGCTAAGAGGGAGAAGGAAGACAATATTTGGAAGAGAGAAGAGATTGGGAAAGATTCGTCGTAGAAGACGACAAAATGTATTTTGAAACTACTAGATACCCAGAACGTGCCAAATACAGTCGGTGGTAAACTGGAATCATTCAGCTAGACCACAGGCCATTCCGGAATATACAGAATTAGATATATGAGCGAAATTTAGATTCGAAAATAATCTCTGATCTCTGTTATGTTGCCGAGACAAATACACTACTGACCATTAAAATTGCCATACAACGAAGATGACGTGCTACAGACGCGAAATTTAACCGACAGGAAGAAGATGCTGTGATATGCAAATGATTAGCATTTCAGAGCATTCACACAAGGTTGGCGCCGGTGGCGACACCTACAACGAGCTGACATGAGGAAAGTTTCCAACCTATTTCCCATACACAAACAGCAGTTGACCGGCATTTGCTGGTGAAACGTTGTTGTGATGCCTCTTGTAAGGAGGAGAAATGCAGTGAACGCACATTGGAAGCGTGTATTTGTCATCGCCATACTGGCGTATCACCCGGCGTGATGGTATGGGGTGCCATTGGTTACACGTCTCTATCACTTCTTGTTCGCATTGACGGCACTTTGAACAGTGGACGTTACATTTCAGATGTGTTACGACCCGTGGCTCTACCCTTCATTCGATCCCTGCGAAACCCTATATTTCAGCAGGATAATGCACGACCGCATGTTGCAGGTGCTGTACGGGCCTTTCTCGACACAGAAAATGTTCGACTGCTGCGCTGGCCAGCACATTCTCCAGATCTCTCAACAATTGAAAACGTCTGGTCAATGATTGCCGAGCAACTGGCTCGTCACAATACGCCAGTCACTACTCTTGATGAACTGTGGTATCATGTTGAAGCTGCATGGGCAGCTGTACCTGTACACGCCATCCAAGGTCTGTCTGACTCAATGCCCAGGCGTATCAAGGCCGTTATTACGGCAAGAGGTGGTTGTTCTGGGTACTGATTTGTCAGGATCTATGCATCCAAATTGCGTGAAAATGTAATCACATGTCAGTTCTAGTATAATACATTTGTCCAATGAATACCCGTTTATCTTCTGCATTATCTCTTAGTGTAACAATTTTAATGGCCAGTAGTGTAGATATATCACTGAAATTTAGATTCTAAAATAATCTCTGATCTCTGTTATGCTGCCGAGACAAATAGGATGAATTACCGTCGTTGGTATACTACACTGTATTGCACCGTTAGATGCAGTCATGGTTGGTATTATATCGACGGGCAGAGCGTCAAATATTGTTTGACTATGAGAAGTACGAATAAATGGGCGAGCTGCATAATAAGGAATGTCTCAGTCAGCTGTCTAAGGCTGTGCTGACAAGGAACTCCTTGGGTGCGAGGTCACAAGATCAATCTTTAGTAAGGCTCATTTGAAAGTGTTGTGTTAACAATTATGACATGAAAAATATTAGCTGGTTGTGACACACCATGTGCATCAGGAAAGCGTCAGGAAATGAGTGTCCGGGAGGGATTTATGTATTACACTTCACAAAGTGGACATCGTCGACATTCAATAAATTTTCAAAACAAAAACATTAAGATGCACCATGAACACCGAATGAAAAATAGCGCGCCACAGTGATCACAAAGGTTCGCACCAGCGAGGTCGAAGGCGAACTTTTTGGGAGTTAGAAACTGCGCAGGACGTTCAGCTAGGCATCCACTCTTAAAGAATGCAGACAGATCGTATTGGAATAACGGGGTGATGCAACCTGATGATATGTGACGTAATGCAGCCGAATGCGAAACAGTCTGTCGAGGAGCTTATCGTGAAACTGGCTACTCTTTAAGGCGTATCGGCAGACAGTACAATATGATTCATAGACACGGAGAAAACAAACATCCAAAGCTGAATTTGACCAGTGGTTCCAGGTGGTACGAATTGCAGTATCACACATACCGTCGCGGTCGCGGTTACAACAGTCCTTAAAACGTCTTCCACGAATGGAATCCCTTAATGGCCCAGAAAAGTGTAAATCCGACGGAGCTAGGTCAGGGCTGTAGGGTGGGGTAGCACTGTCCCGACCCTGTTTTGCGGTGCGTTCAATATTCCTCAGGCTTGTGTAGGCCCGAGCATTATTGAGTTGCAGCAAAACATCATAACTGTACCGGCGGAAGCAGTTGCTTTGAATTTTTTCTTCTGTGGGGAGTGGGAATGGCGCCATTCCATCGACTGTCGTTTTGTTTTGGGCTCAAAATTGTGAACCCAAGCTTCATCACCTATCACAATCCAGGACAAGAATGCCTCCCCCTCAGCTTAACAACGTTGCAACAAATCAAGACAAACGTTTTTTCTGTGCGATTTGTGATCCACCGTTAGATACCGCGGGACCCATCTTGCACACACTTTTGAATATCGGAGAATGCGGATAATTGCATACACACTTCCTTCGCTGATTGACAGATGCAGCGCCAACTGCCGAGTTGTAATGTGTCTGTCGTTGCAAAGGACAACATCAGCTCACTGCAACATCTCAGGTGTGGCAGCTGTGGATGGTCTCCCCGACCGCTGCAAATCGTCGAGCTCCGACGAACCGCTTTCTGACGACCTCATCCTCCGTGTCCAGCGACTAAGTGTACGTCTGTCGACAGCAGATACTCCACAGACTTTACACAAGCGTTTGTGAATATTCAGGAGAAATAGTTTGGTCTAAAAGAGTATGCTTTTTATACACAGGCCAGGAATTAAGCAAAAGAAAGTTATTTTGACCAGCTATTGGCCAAAAGCAGTGCTCATACCATAGTTGTAGTTCCCTTACGTCGATTTTTCCACTCTTGCACGCTGTAAAGTAAATATTTCCTACCGCCGTAGACGAGAAAGAATCGTAGGGGACAGAGCACCTCCAACTTCTCGCAGCACAATAAATAACTTTCCAACCAATTTATAGCCCAGATTAACACTCGGCATAATTGTATACGATTGCGTTAAAGCACTGATATTAGTTGATCTTGATACACCTCTCTTGGTACCTCTGATTTACAGAGTTCCTATCACATACACGCCTTCTTCAAATCCAGATTGGTCTGGCTTGAAAACAAAATCCTTACTGAATGATGGGATAAGTTTGTTTATCTCATCTGAAAATTTTCTGTCCGATTCTTCAGTTTGTTCTGCACCATCAAGTTGACGCTTTGTTTGAAATTTCGTTATCTTAGACTTCCAATTCTGTAGAACTGTTCGAAGTTATGCAGCCATAAGCTGCTTCCCTTGAAATCGCTGTAGTCTATGTCGCGCGCAATTTGTTGTGCATAACGTAGTAAGCCGCTATCATGTACATTCTGTAAATTGCATCGAACATTCTTGAAATGTGCAAATACCTGTTTTTGTAACGAGTGCACCTTGTCCTCCCTTGATTATCCGTAGCTTTTATTATGCACTACAAGGTAATATTTCTGCGGACTTATTCGAAATCTGTTCATAAGTTATTTTTTACTATGCTCCTGATGCTGATCTTCCATATACGTAGTTTTATTTAGTAACTGCTCCTTGGACAACGATTGGTCTTTACTATTTTCACTAGACACATCCTGTACGACCAGGATGATGAACTACATGGCTCGATACCTGTTTCAAAATCAATTGCACTTGTAAAGCACGCATGGTCATCATTTTACTCCTCGTATACATTGTCCGCACAGTCGATCGTACGAGGGCTGTTCAGAAAGTAAGCTCCGATTGATCGCGAAATGGGAACCACAGTGAAAATTAGAAATGTTTTATTTTTAACAGTTAGCTACACCATCCAGCTACTTCTCTACGTAGTTGCCGTTCTGACTAAGACATTTGTCGTAGCGTTGTACCAACTTTCCAATACCCTCATCATAAAAGACAGCCGCCAGTGTTTCCGCCAATTCTCTACGCTGGGCTACAGCTCGTTTTCTGTGCCAAAATGTTGTATTCATAGCCAGCGGTTCATGTGAGCAGAAATGAAACGCAGGGTGAGTCAAATACGGGCTGTATTGTGGGTAGTCAAACATTTCCAATTGAAAACGATGCAGGAGCATCTTCATTGCCCCTTCAGAATGCGGCTGAGAATATTGCCTTGTAGAAGAAACTGCACGACAGTTATGTAATGTTGGCTGTATAGCTTCGGGCGAAATTTCTCACCAGGTCCTCGTACTTGGCGGGAGACACTATTCTCTAGACAACTTTACGCGATCACTGTGAGCTCAGAAATGAAAGGAGTGACGTGATGCTATCTAGGGTCATACTAGAGACACTGCCCAACATATCTGTGCAAAGCTTTATCGGATTATCATAGTCGTTTCCATTTCGCGATCAATCGGAGCTTACTTTCTGAACAGCCCTCGTATATAACGTCACGCATTCCACTGACCCGTGATGCTAATATTTTATCTGCCACTTCTTTCTCACTCTGCGAATTTCCTTGGGTTCCTTTCTGACGGAAGTCAACTTCAGCAACTGTTGTTTGCTTCGTTTATCGTAGCCATTGCTCTGCTTTGTATGAGTACCACTAGTACTGTAGTAATTTTATTACTACTCTTCGGCTAAGAAGTTCAACTACGCTCCGTAGCCTCATGCTGTGCTCACCAATGGATACCTCCATTTATCACCCAATGTTGTGGTTGCATGGTAGACAATTTAGGGGGCGTCGAATGCCGTAAACAGTCCTTTTGCGCCCTCGCGCTTGTGAGTTTCCTTGTGAGTTCCATATCATCGGTCTGGTATGTCTTGACACGTTTTACGGCGGAGCACTCAAAGTTGGTTTCTTTTTCTGTGTGTGCAATTCGACAGTGTGACTCTTCGGAGCAGACGTCGCAGTATTATTAGGTTCTGGATCCGCTCCATACGATTTATGGCGAGACAACGAAGCATCGGCACCAAAGATATCGCAGCAGTCATCCGACGTGGGGAGCATCTAAAAACACATTTGTGCAGTCAAATGGCATTTGTCAAAGAAAATAACCCGAATATAAAACGTGTCACATCGATGCTTGTCAGCTTTATATTTATCTATTTTATAATTCTCTCGCAGTAGCCCAGCAGATTAAAATTACACATGTGCTATAAATGACCATTTAAGTACAAGGATTGTATGTAATTTTTATTTAAAAAGCTGTAGCACCGTAGTAACTAGTCATAATCTACATTACTTGGGTTGTTTCTTTTCAGCCAAGTAATGTAGATTATGAATAGTTACTACGCTGATACAGTTTTATACCTGCTATGGCCAAACTTTGGCTTGCAATAGTTTAGTAGCTTCTGAAGAAGCCCAAATTATTTTGGCTGAAACATGGGTAAAGTTTGGTTTCTATTTGCAACTGAGGCTGACGCGTTACATGTTCTATCTCATTTGTATTCAATATTTTTCCCATGAAGCCGGATGTCAAACAAAATTATTGGATTTTTTTGAGGGTCCATTCGAAATGGCTGATGTTATAAGCCATGCTACTGTAGCACGAATTCAAAGTTTGATCTTGATATCGCATGTGTCTCGGCATTCAGTGCAGACAATACAAACACCAATTTTGGAAGAAATAAATCTGCATATACCCTGCTGATGGCTAAAAATCCAAATACATTTAAAGTTGGATGCCTGGCTCATGTTTTGAATTACACATTCAAACACGCTAAGAACCAGTTGGAACTCGATGTAGAATCTGTGGTTTTCAAAATTTTCAGTATTTTCTCGTTTTCCGCCTTATGAAGGGAACATTAGAAGAAGTTTGTAGCCTTTGTGCAATTGGAACGGACGGAGCCAAACAAACATGTGAGTACAAGGTTACTTTCTTTGGATACAGCTATACAAAAGATTCTGAAAGTTTACCAAGCAATAATTTCCTATTTCATACGATTGGTAATGAATGTCCTAAATCCATTAAGACATTGTTATCCAGACGATGAAAGCGATGTGGAATCGCTTATATTGAGTAAGCCGTCTTTATACTTAGATTTTTGTGCCAATGTATGCACAATGTTTCCAAAACTTGGCGTTGCAGGACACATCCGCTTCGACCCAATTATACAGAATTTTAGAGAATGTGGCAGAACTACAGACAAGAACTGATGAAAAGTTTTTTGGGGCGCATTTACACCTTGCACGAAACCGCGCTGATCAGAAAGCTTATGAAGCATCTGTTTTAGATTTTAAATTATTTAATCAAAATGCACTTGCTTATCTCCAGAGCCACTTTGATTTTAATGAATCAAACCCATTAAAAAGCTGGAACCAGTTTCACTCACAGGTGAGTTGACGTTTATAGAACGTGGTGATGCTACTTCTGTCTTAGGATTCAAGTCAGATGAAGGATTTTCAGATTTTCAGCCGATGAACTATTTGAAGACTACAGAAAATATTGACTCACAGCGACCAGAATCAAAGTGTAGATAGAAAATGGGTACAAATATTTAAAACCGCAAAAGATCATAAATTATTTGATATTGTATCTCACGCTTTGAGCATACCGCCCCCAAATGCATATGTAGAACGCGTTTTTTCTTTAATGACCATGAAATGGACAAATATCCGTAACCTTGCTCTGTGGACTTAATAAGAGCAGAGTCGTTAATTTCACTTAATGTGGACATAACAGGTTTGGAGTTTGTTAGTACCTACAAAAATGACGCCACATGGTTGAAAGCAAGTCTTAGTAACAAAAAATATTCATGGAAAAAATAATAAATAAATATATTTATGTAATAATAGTAATAATAAAATAACACATTATTTGTTTTCCAACACTCGATGGTCCATAACCCCCCCCCCCCCCCCCCCGCCCCCTTTTTCAAGCAATTGTCCCGATTTTTGTACCTCGACAGGTGGTAATTCTACTGTTACCCACATTCCCAAAGATGTTTATCATCACATCAACACTTAAAATATTATTTAACAATTTATCTACTTGTGTGAATATCTTACTTGTATTCATTTTGTGTGTGTGGTATTTGTGTTTTCTGTCCGCAACCTCGGTGAAACAAGTAGACGTTTGCTTGTTTGTAGGCCCCTGTGGAATAGGACGCATAGCTGGTCTACAGTAGTATTAACTTTTCATGTTATTGTTGTGGTCTTCAGACCGAAGACTAGTTTGATGCAGCTCTCCACGCTACTCTGTCCTGTGCGACCCTCTTCATCTCCGAATAACTACCGCAACTCACATCCTTCTCAATTTGCTTAGTGTAGTCATCTCTTGGTCTCCGTTAATGATGTTTACCCGTCACACTTCCCTCCACTATTAAATTGGTGATTCTTTGATGTCTCAGAGTGTGTCCTGTCCTAGCAACATATCTTTTCCTCTAGTCAAGTTGTGCCATAAATTTCGTTTGTCACCAATTATATTCAGTACCTCCTCATTAGTTATGTGATCTACCTATCTAATCTTCACCATTCTTCTGTTGCATCATTAAAAAAAACTTCTATTCTCTTTTTGTCTAAACGTTTATCGTCCGTGTTTCACTTCCATACATCGCTACACTATATACAAATACTTTCTGACACTTAAATTTATATTCGATGTTAACAAATTTATCTTCTTCAGAAACACTTTACTTACCATTGCGAGTCTACATTTTATATCGTCTCTACTTCGGCCATCATCCGTTATTTTACGGCCCAAATATTAAAACTCTTCTACTGCTTTAAGTGTATAGTTTTCTAATCTAGTTCCCTCAGCTTCAACTGATTTAATTCGACTACATTCTATTATCCCTGTTTTTCTTTTGTCGATGTTCATTTTATATACATCTTTCAATACACTGTCCATTCCGTTCAACTGCACTTCCAAGTCCTTATCATGTCAGAGAATCTCAAAGTTTTTATATTGTCTCCCCGAACTTTGATTTCTTTTTTAAATTTTTCTTTGGTTTCCTTTACTGCTTGCTTAGTGTACAGATTGAATAACATCGAGGATACTACCATCTGAGCTACACAAGCACGACTCACGACCCGTCCTCACAGCTTCAGTTCTGCCAGTACTTCGTCTCCTACCTTCCAAACTTCACAGAAGCTCTTCTGCAAACCTGGTAGAGCACTTTCCAGCGAAAGGCAAAGGTCCCGAGTTCGAGTCTTGGTTCAGCACACAGTTTTAATCTGCCAGGAAGTTTCATATCAGCGCACACTCCGGTGCAGAGTGAAAATTTCATTCTGGAAACATCCCCAGGCTGTGGCTAAGCCAGGTCTCCGCTATATCCTTTCTTCCAGGATAGGTTCGCAGAAGAGCTTCTGTGAAGTTTGGTAGGAGACGAGGTACTGGCCGAATTGAAACTGTGAGGACGGGTCGTGAGTCGTGCTTGGGTAGCTCAGATAGTAGAGCACTTGCCCTCGAAAGGCAAAGGTCCCGAGTTCGGATCTCGGTCCGGCACACAGTTTTAAGCCCCCAGGAAGTTTCATATCAGCGCATTCATAGCTGCAGAGTGAAAATCTTACTCTGGAAACGTCGAGGATAGGCTACAACTTGCCTCCTCCCTTCCCAGTCTTTTTTTCCTTTTTTGCCTCTCGAATATAACTATTACCGTCTGCTTTCTGTACAGTTGAAAATAGCCTTTCACTGCCTGAATTTCTGCCCATACTACCTTCAGAATTTCAAAGAGAGTATTGCACTCAACATTGGCAAAATCTTTCTCTAAGTCAACAAATGCTATGAATGTAGGTTTGTCTTTCTTCAGCCTGTGTTCTAAGATAAGTCTTAGGGTCGTTATTGCCTCGCGTGTCATGTAACAGTGACAGTTGAATAGGCACAGCAATAGAAACCAGTTAAAGGGAACTGAAAGCAGTTACCATCGTTATATCAGGATATTTCAAGCGCGGTTCTTCTAAAATTTATCTCTGTACGCTCTACTTTGTCTTTAGTTTTAACATCGAGATAGCGAATATATAAGCGCAAGCGCACACACGCACAATGTTCGTAAGAGCTGAAGTGTGTATTTGGAAGTCAGTACTCTCTACAGTTATGGTGTGAGCCTGGACGTCACGCCTCTCCTTTTACCGTTCGGTGTAGCAGTTCGTTGACTTCCGTGTGGGTAATTACTGCCTAGACAGCGACGACCAAGTTACGCAAAACTGTAATCCTCTTCGTTGAAACCAGGAAGCAGAGAACAGCTGCATCGCGGACAACTGTTTCTGAATTATTCGGGGACGTGTCGTCCCGCCAGTGACGCAGATCCGTTCGATCGGTGGGCGCGACAGCCAAAGACATGCAAACGCTACGAAAGGAAGTACACTGGGGGAGAAAGTCGTGCAGGTCACTGACATGTTACGCATATCACTACTGCTACTTTGGGAGCAGAAGAAACTGGGGAGGTCAGTGGCTTTCCAGAAGGAGATCCATACAAAGTGGGGAGGGGGCAAAGTATAGAGGAAGTGACATGCGCTTAGTTTCTCCGTGTTCATTGTCAGAATATCTAACTTGCAGTAGTGTGCTGCCTGATAAGTTGTATGTTGGTGAGGAAATTGGAATGCAGTCGACGCAGGCAGATGAAATGGCAAAGTTTGCAGAAGGCAGGAGAGAACTGATACAAAATTAATATGACGTCGAAACGCTTATGAGTTACGAACTTCAGAACTACGTCCTTTATATTTAATTATTCGTCGTGTCACTCTCAAACAACATACTATTCTAATATCAAATCTTAACGAAGAGCAAAATATAAATACTGAAAATCTTAGATCAGTGCAGGAGAGAATTTGGTAACCTCACGGGCAGTAATAATAGTTTCTGTTACGTCTTCCGCGGTAGACCATACAGGCAGTAAGTGAAACTGTAAGGAATCGATTGACATCTGCACATCCTCACATTCACATTACGCATACTCCGCGCCCCCTTATGATATCAAAAAGGATTCAGTTGAGCGAGTTATATGTTGTCCAGTATTCAGTGTGTCCACGAGGGAATCATTTGTCGTGCATCACCCATATTTCCAGATGTTAGTATGTCTCAGTTGTCTTCAAGATTCGACTTCAATCGTGAAGGTACTTGCTGGTATCTATACAATGAACTTCAATTATTGGTTGGTCATTTCTCGTTATTATTTCTCGTCGAATGGCAGGAGGTACAATGCCAGCAAGTCAGTAGAATGTCTGTAGAAGAATGGACTGAAGACAGTCTGTGTTGGTGCTGAGTACCTCACTTATAGCACTGCCTTGATGTGGTGAGATCTGTATCATACCGTGTAGAGTTATTCAGCTGTAGAATTGTACAAAGAAAGTTTTGATCGGCTTGACGTTCAGACCGTGCTGTTGAAAGACAAGGTGCGATGTAATGTCGCTCTTAGGTACTTTAGCGTTGCGCTGTGTTCAGTGATTCCCGTCCCAGGAGAGGTTTAGACTCTTCTTTGTCTCTCTCTATCCCTCAGATGGAAAAAGCGTGAGTGTTTTTTCAGTGGGTTCAGCTTGAACTGGTTCCTATCAGATTGTGGAGAAGCAAATTTTCCTCTGTTGTCTGAAACTTCTTCTCATCCGCAATAGTACATATGATAATCAGCATGGATGAAACTTTGGATCCCACTACATCTACACACATATTCCCTAACCACAGAAAGGTACATGGCGGAGGGTACCTTATATCAGTGCTAATTTCCTCTGCTCTTCCACTCGCGAATATAATGAGGGAAAAACTACTATCTATATGTCTCCGTTCGGGCCCTAATTTCTCTTTTTCTCGTGGTCTTAGTGTGAAATGCATGGAGACTACAGCAGACTCATTATATGCAGTTAGCTCTATATTTTCGCAATAGTGTTTCGGGAAAAGAACATCATCTTCCCTCGAGGGACTCCCATTTGAGTTCACGAAGCATATCAGTGACATGTGCGCGATGATCTAACCTACCGGTAACAGATCTAGCAGCCCGCCCCTGAATTGCTTCAGTGTCTGTCTTCATTCCGAAAGCAAAACTACAGTCTATTTGCCTCTGTACAAGCCCTTATTTGTCTCATTTTATCTTGGTGGTCCTTATGCGAAACGAACGTTGGCGGCAAGAGTATCGTTCTGCAGTCAGCTTCACATGTCGGTTCACTATCTTTTTTCGACAGTGTTTTGCGAAAAGATCGTCGTCTTCCCTCAAGGGATTCCTATTTGAGTTCACGAAGAATATCGGCAAAACTGGCGCCATGATCGAACCCACCAGTAACAAATCTAGCAGCTCGCCTCCCCTGGTGGGGAACCCAAACACACGAACAGTACTCAAGAACTAGTATTCTATACACGCCGCGTGGGATTAGCCGAGCGGCCTAAGGCACTGCAGTCGTGGACTGTGCGGCTGATCCCGTTGGAGGTTCGAGTCCTGCCTCGGGCATGGGTGTGTGTGTGTTTGTCCTTAGGATAATTTAGGTTAAGTAGTGTGTAAGCGTAGGGACTTATGACCTTAGCAATTAAGTCCCATACGATTTCACACACATTTGACCATTTTTTCTATACACGGTATCCTTTACAGATGAACTACACTTTCCTAAAATTCACCCAATGAACCCAAGTCGACCATTCCCCTTCCCTACTGCCGCCCTTGCGTGCTCGTTCCGTGTCATATCACTTTGCAACGTTACACCTAGATATTTAATCGACGTGACTGTGTCAGGCAGCACACTACAAGGGTGGGAACTTAAATAATGGCAACTATTTATTCACAACCGATACAGAAGAGTTACAGGTTTGCACCTGTTACTGTCCTTAAAAGTAATCACCAGCGTCGTGTAGAACCCGTTGCCAGCGATGTCACAAGGACTGAAGTCCGGGTAGTATGGTGGATGGTACAGTACTTCCCAGTCCCATCGACCGAACAGAGTAACCACAGCTTGCGCTGAATGCGCCCGCGCATTGTCGTGCAAAATGATGGGTGGGTTGTGCAGAAAGTGTCGCCGCTTCTTTCGCAAAGCTGGTCGCAGATGATGCTCCAAAAACGAACAGTAATATTGTGCACTGACGTGAGTGGAGGAACGTAATGTGTTAGGATAACAGCATCACAATTGTATACAAGAATCACCATTAACTTTAGACCGCTCCATCCGCACCATCAACAGAACAGGCTCTGCTAACGGTATACTACGCCTTCCACATTGCTGGCAACGAGTTCTACACAACGCTGGTGACTACTTTGAAGGACAGTAACAGATGCAAACATGTAGCTCTTTTGAATCGTTTGTGAATAAATAGTTGCCACTATTTAAGTTCCAACCCTCGTATTAATGTTGTAATCGCACATTAAGGGTTTATTTTCCCTACTCATGTTGGTCCCCTTACATTTTTCTATATTTAGAGCAAGCTGCCGTTCAGCATACCAAATAGGGATTCTGTCTAAATCGTCCTGTATGCTCCTACAGTCAAACTTGACGATACTCCCTCTCCTCCCCCCCCCCCCCCCCGCCAACCCACCCTGGTAGACCACAGCAACATCAGCAAATAGTCGCAGACTGCTGCTCACCCTACCTGTCGAATCATTTATGTTTTTAGAGGACAAGAGCGGTCCTATCCTATCATACTTCCCTGGGGGATTCCTGACGTTACCCTTGTCTCTCATCAACATTCTATTACTTAAGCAATATTTCAGCCACTCACATATCTGGGCACCTAATCATTATGCTAAGACTCTACAATGGGGCACCCTTCAGAGCGATATTTATACTGAAGTTAAACAAAGAGGGAGCTAATGCTTCTCCTGGAGGTAAGCATATTTTCTTAGACGAACGAACAAGACCACTTGCTTTTTTCGAAATAACAATGACGTTCCCTATGTACTGCAATACACAGGTTCGGGAGAGCAGATTGGTTTGATACAGTCCTCCATTAACTTGCGAACAGTCCTCTTAATTTAAGAGTAATTTCTGAATCCTACTTGATCAACTTCTTCCCAGTGTTGCGTACACACAACACGATGTTTAACTTCATAAAATGAATTCAAAATGAACTTATTACACAAAATTCCTCATCAGTGAATTACGAGGCATTCACAAGTTCTCTTTCTACGTTTTTTACATTTCACAATTAATCTAACATTTAGTGAAGAAAAGAAATTACTGAAAACTTCATGTTGTATATACATAACAATGGTAAAAAATGCGTTAATGGGCAATCTGTCCTACAGTACGAGGGGGAGTCAATAAATAAGTGGCAAACTGGGATAGAGACATCAGAGCCGTGTGTACCAGCCTGAAATTTATTTTGCTTTTCAGTATACTGCCCTTGTAAACTGAAAACACTTATTTCATCGCTCGACAAAATGTTAAAAGCCTGCAGCACAGAATTCTTGCGGCAGCGTTCACATCTAGCAAGTGACCTCTCGGGATATAACCAGCTTATTTGGTTCCTTAAATTGCTGCAGCCCACAAGACCGATGTGTCCTGCGGGTAGCGAAATACCCCTAGACGGTGAAACAATGTGCCGTCACTGGATAAACAGGACGGCCAGGAGGCTCCTTGTTTTTGAATTCTTTGCCCTTTGCTGAATCCCTGTATCCTGTTGAAAAAAAATTCCATGAAATACTCGAAAAGTTCTAACCATATACGGGACAAATTTCGGTATTGATGTACTATGTGGGCAGTGCCTTGGCTCACGAAAATCGCGTTGTTCTAATCGGGTACACATACTCATATAGCGCACATGCCATCTTGGTGTGACTGCAGATCATTAGTCATTGCCATTCTAAATAAGTATAGGTGCAAGATTTAAAACGATATGCGGTATTCTGGGGTTTGCGACTTACTTATCGACTCATATATGACGCGATGGGCCCCTGCATATTCGGCTACCAAACGCGCCCATCTGCTTCGCCGGCCAGGCACTGCTCCTGTAAGTTGTTTATCAACAGAAGACTCACTGAGCTGTTTACGACCAAGCAACCTGCATCCGCCACAGCGTCCGGGGGTGCAAGCCGCACCGATATGTTGCGTGCAGGTCGCGCTAAATAGCACTGCAGTCGCATGCACCTATTCGCGTCCGTGCCGTCACGCACCAGCGTGATACCGCGCATGTATTCCTCCGCATTCGGGCACTTACTACCCGACCACGATGTAATTACACTTCACCGCCGGTGGCCGCTATCGGAAGCACTCGGTGATGTTACAGTAAACAAGTACAATTGTGACTAAGGAAGGAATCACATTGTGAGTGATTTCAAGACTCTTGTGCATAGACGATCGAGTGTTTCGGATTATCCTTGCTAAATTTCACAATAAGAAATCGACCGACGCTCCCTCACTTCGAGATGTTATAATGTTTGGGCCGACTAATAGGTCATCGCTCAGCCCTTGATATCCAGTTTAGATCCGGTGTCCAGACCGATCGCCGGCTGCCCTCAAGTCTATGATTGAGACCACAACGGCTGTCTGTAGCGCAATCCATCCGACAGCGCTTTACTCACGTTTTCGCTAGGATATCAGCCTCTGCCGACCGAGAGCTGCTTCCGATGGCCCACTTTCTCAGCTCATCGCCGCTACCAACGTTTGTGTACTTTGTCATAGTGACCTTCATAACGCATCGCCTCGGAACAAGATTTTAGTTGTACTCCCAGTGTTACTAATTAAGTTCTTGGCTACCAGGGCACACTTGTCTTCTTGTGTGCATCATCCACATCGAGATACTAATCCTTACACACTGACGTGAAATCGGTAGGATAGTTAGAAGGTGCAAGGATTCAGCCGGCAGTCATCTGCTTTTGATTGCAGCCAGCGCGACCCAGCTGACAGTGCCTTGTCACGTAACCATCGTTGTCTGCTGTGTTACTGTTTTGCGCTTCACTCCTTTTAAAACTGCTCCATTTTCTTGCGATGATTGTACGTAATTGTCGCAGTTAGAATCATTGTGAAACATGTCAATACGTAAAATAAAGGACATCGAAATGGGTGGTACGTTATATCAGTTGTCAGGTATTATTCCATGAATACAGAGGGTGCCCAAAACGGTACGTGGTTTAGACACCCCAATTAAGACACTGAGCTGTTAGAAATCTAACGTTTAAAACAGAAATGCCCTTATTGAGCTATCTGCTAAAGACAAAAAAGTTACCTTTGTTTTTCTTCAGGCGTTACGATGATATTTTTCTTCAAGGTTAATGCAAGTTTGAATGAAAAGAGAATAAAAACGTTGTACATATTTCGAACTGTGAGTCTGACTTGATTTGATGTTTCGTCGAAAATATAAAGGCAATGGAAAAACAATCTCTTCTTAGTTTTCGTATGAACTATAAGGACAAAAAGTTAATGTTTTTCTTTTTATGTGTGTTTGACATTGTGTCAACTAATGGGGACGATCTGAATTGTTATATTATCCTCAAGTATCATGTATGTTGTGAACTTCGCTTCTTCATGAAAGCTATTGTATACAGTTATTATTATAAAAACTTTTTTACTGCTATGATGGGCTTAAAAGAGCAGATTACTCTTATAACTTTCCAGCTGTTTATGCCGGGTTATGCTTGACAATGATCATTTCATCGAATCTACACTCCTGGAAATGGAAAAAAGAACACATTGACACCGGTGTGTCAGACCCACCATACTTGCTCCGGACACTGCGAGAGGGCTGTACAAGCAATGATCACACGCACGGCACAGCGGACACACCAGCAACCGCGGTGTTGGCTGTCGAATGGCGCTAGCTGCGCAGCATTTGTGCACCGCCGCCGTCAGTGTCAGCCAGTTTGCCGTGGCATACGGAGCTCCATCGCAGTCTTTAACACTGGTAGCATGCCGCGACAGCGTGGACGTGAACCGTATGTGCAGTTGACGGACTTTGAGCGAGGGCGTATAGTGGGCATGCGGGAGGCCGGGTGGACGTACCGCCGAATTGCTCAACACGTGGGGCGTGAGGTCTCCACAGTACATCGATGTTGTCGCCAGTGGTCGGCGGAAGGTGCACGTGCCCGTCGACCTGGGACCGGACCGCAGCGACGCACGGATGCACGCCAAGACCGTAGGATCCTACGCAGTGCCGTAGGGGACCGCACCGCCACTTCCCAGCAAATTAGGGACACTGTTGCTCCTGGGGTATCGGCGAGGACCATTCGCAACCGTCTCCATGAAGCTGGGCTACGGTCCCGCACACCGTTAGGCCGTCTTCCGCTCACGCCCCAACATCGTGCAGCCCGCCTCCAGTGGTGTCGCGACAGGCGTGAATGGAGGGACGAATGGAGACGTGTCGTCTTCAGCGATGAGAGTCGCTTCTGCCTTGGTGCCAATGATGGTCGTATGCGTGTTTGGCGCCGTGCAGGTGAGCGCCACAATCAGGACTGCATACGACCGAGGCACACAGGGCCAACACCCGGCATCATGGTCGAAGGGATACTGAATAGTGCACGGTACATCCAAACCGTCATCGAACCCATCGTTCTACCATTCCTAGACCGGCAAGGGAACTTGCTGTTCCAACAGGACAATGCACGTCCGCATGTATCCCGTGCCACCCAACGTGCTCTAGAAGGTGTAAGTCAACTACCCTGGCCAGCAAGATCTCCGGATCTGTCCCCCATTGAGCATGTTTGGGACTGGATGAAGCGTCGTCTCACGCGGTCTGCACGTCCAGCACGAACGCTGGTCCAACTGAGGCGCCAGGTGGAAATGGCATGGCAAGCCGTTCCGCAGGACTACATCCAGCATCTCTACGATCGTCTCCATGGGAGAATAGCAGCCTGCATTGCTGCGAAAAGTGGATATACACTGTACTAGTGCCGACATTGTGCATGCTCTGTTGCCTGTGTCTATGTGCCTGTGGTTCTGTCAGTGTGATCATGTGATGTATCTGAGCCCAGGAATGTGTCAATAAAGTTTCCCCTTCCTGGGACAATGAATTCACGGTGTTCTTATTTCAATTTCCAGGAGTGTAGTAGCGAAGCGGATTGTGCAAAATAAAGCACAGCTGAAGGTTCACCATGAATTTTAACTATCACGTACGCCAACGTCGTTTGTAAATCATTTTATTGATTACCGGTTTCGGCAGATCCGTGCTGTCATCATCGTATCCTATAACATATTAACAGAAGTCTTGTAAGTTTCTAAAGATCATGGGCTTCTGTTAATATTTTACATGATACGATGATGACAGCACAGATCTGCCGAAACCGGTAATCAATAAAACGATTTACAAGCGATCTTAGGGAACCTGATTTTTGAGGATAATATTTTTTCATATTATTGGATCATCACTCTGCTATCTGGTTCGATGCACACTGCAAGACTTCCTCTCTTGTGCAAACCTCTTAATCGTAAGGAGCACTAATACCCAACGTCTTTCTTAGTTTTTAACATACTCCAGTCTCTGTCTCTCCATGCACTTTCTTGCCTCTACGGCTCCCTATAGCGCCTTGCGAGTTATTTCCTTGTTTCTGAACGGATTTCCTACCATGCAATCACTTCTTGTAGCCAGTTTCCCACACATTTTTTTCTTTATCGACTCTCTGAAGAACCACCTCATTTCGTACATTCTATGCCCGCTGCGCACAACACGTACGTTCTTACAAATTTCTTCCTCAAACAATATATTTGATACTGATCGGCTTCTTTTCGTGAGGGATACCCTAGTTGTCTTCGATAATCTGTTTCTTATAACCTTACTTAGTCCGTCGAGCGTTATTTTATTACGGGCTGGAAAAATTCGTTCGGTTCGTCTGCAACGCAGTCCAGAAAATTTATAGTAACTGTATTACCAATTTCATTTCCAGTATTCCTCATTATTGTTGCCTTTCTTCGACATACTTTCCGCCCTCCTTCTATGCTCATTATATTGATCATTGCATTCAACGGGTTCTGTAATTCTTACTCACTTTCACTGATTTAATCAGCGAATGTTATCATTTCTTCCACTCTTGAAACTCTGTTTTATTTCTGTCATTGCTTCTTCGACTCCAGGTTGAAGGGGAGAGAGATTTTTACTTTACGCCCTTTTTTAATCTAAGTACTTCTCTTTTCGTTTACTTTCTTACTGCCCCCTCTTGGTTCTTGTACTTGCTGTATCATATGTCTATTTTTCTAAGAATTTCAGACTTCTTCCACCACATTTCGTTGTAAAATACTTTTCCTACAACGACAAGTCCTATGAAGATTCCTTTATTTTTCTGAAGTCTCGACTACAAGTTGGTAAACCCAACCTATTTGAAGAATTTGAAACATACATTTATTATTTAGTTAGCAGTGGGACGTCAGTTATTTTGGTAAATTTATTCCAATCAGCTGTGGTTTGTAAATGTTACTTATTATACTTTGTGAGGTAACATCTATGATTTGATATACGTTTGGTTTCCAGATTTTTTTGTGTTCTGATGTTACATACTAGCTTTGTCGTGGAGCTAGTCAGAAGTATGAAAATACATAGTTATCTAAAGGAAATATTAGTCTATGTTAATGGTCAGTAGAATCTTGGAAGATATACAGGGTGTTCAAAAACGCGTGTCGAATACTTTGAGAGCTGATAGTGCTCACTGAAACAAGAAAAATAAGTTCAATAAACATGGGTCTAGGAACGCATACTTGCCGAGTGAAGACGTGTTTACAGGAAGGGCTACGCGACGCTTGGTTGCTTAAATTAGCACAGTCGTTGGCGCTCTGTTAAATCTGTCGGCAGGGTATTATGATATCCTACCCACAGTTCTACCTACCATTAGTTGGTATGCAGTCAAATGTGAGGTTCGATTCGTGTCGTAGGCTACGTTAGATTTCGTCGGTTTGTGTGCCTTATTGTACAAAACTGTCAACCCTGTGTATATAATCATGGTGTTTTACCATCTTCCAAATGTGGATTCACTTATGTGTTCACTGTTACTGTTTGTACTTGCTCATTTACATTTTCCCTCTTCCATCGTTTGTTAGAAATGGGAGCCTACTATTCGACAAGTAAAATGGCGGATATGATATTCAGGTACGGTTTAGCAAATGGACGTAGCAAGAAAGCCCGTGCCGTCTACGCTGAAAAATATCCACAGCGCGGGGTGCTCTCTGATAAAGTGTTTGACAGACTTTTCCAGCGTCTCAAGGACACATGTGCCCTTGCACCTTGGGAGATTGACAGTGGAAGGCCTCGCACACATCCTCACGCCTGACATGGAGGAGCGTGTGCCAAGTTCAGTGGAAGGAACCACTGGAACCAGTTTGCGACCATTAGCAGCAGCAGAAGGCGTGTCCCAGTCTCTTAGCTTGCTGTAACCATATCACCTGCAGCGCGTTCAGGCCCTAACGTCACACGACGGCGGTTCTGTCAATGGCTGTTGCAGAAGTGTACCGCAGATCCAATGTTCACATCCAAGAATTTGTTTACCGATGAGGCAGGGTTCACATAAGATGGTGTTGTGAATTTCTATAACCAGCATATACGGGCTGTTTTAAATCACCAAGCAATTTAGGAAAGAGGGCATCAACACCGATTCTCAGTCAACGTGAATGGTGGCGTACTTGGCGGTAGCTCAATAGGGCCGTACGTACTACCACAAAGATTAACTGGGGTGCATTATCTGGACTTTTTCATTAATGTATTGCCTACCTTCATGGAGGCTGTGCCATTGCTGCAACGAATACAAATGTGGTTCATGCATGAGGGTGCATCAGCACACTTTCGTCACAATGTGCACAAGCATGTGACGCAGACATTTCAGGACTGCTGGATTGGGTGGGGAGGGTGGGAGGAAGGGAGACACACCTTAGCCTGGCCATTCGTTATTGGTCCACATCAAGACAATCAATGACGTGTGGACACTACGAGGTCGGGTCTTCAATGCGCGCCAACAGGTACAACAACAACCGGGTGTATTTCAAATGGTACATCATTCCTTAAGCCGGAGAGCAAAACGATGCATTGTCATGAATGGACGCCACGTTGAACACCTCCAGCAAAACCCGTGTTTATCGCTGAAAGTATGCATTTCCAGGCCCATGTTTATTGGACTTATTTTTCTTGATTCGATGGGTACTACCACCTCTCAAACAATTCGCCACTTTTCTTTACACCCTATATAATAATGATAAAGGTAATGAGTTGCTGAGAGCGAGTATTTAAACCACTAGCCGAACGCGAGTGACAATTTGTTGGTGGTAATTTTGCTACATTACTGATTTTAGCGACTGTGTGACCAAGAATACTTTATTATTGAAACATTAATAGAGACAAATTATCGTCTTGTTGCAATGTCTCTGAATCTCTGGACGAACGTGATGACAGTTAGGTCTGTAAGAAGACAACTGTGCAGCAGTCAAGGTAAACTTGGAAAAATGATTGCGTACATTCAGAGGAAAAGCGCACTTACATGGATCCGACGGCTACAGTCATGTTGAGGTTGTCCAACACCAGATGGCTCTGAGAGCCGCGACCGTATTGCTTGCAGGCTCCCCGCACCACCACCGCGTTCTGCATCTTGGAGCCTTCTGGAAAACAGAAACACGCATCCACATTCTTAACTATTGTGCGTACACAACAACAGTGGCGGAAAATGCTAACAGACAAGTAAAGGAAAGGGCAGAAACAATTCATAATAAAACTTTGAATATAAAATTAAGTTATTAGAACAAATGAGGTCTGTTTAGAGCAATAATCTATTTCTTTTAAGCGCCAACGACGCCCTACGTGCCGTCACTAGCACTGCATCCGCACCCATCACAGCCTGTACGTCTGTCCTCTGCAATCCATTGTGAAGTGCATCTCAGAGGAAACCTGCCAACGTTCCGTGTATTATGGTTTCCTCCCGGCCTGCCGTTGTGGCCGAGCGGTTCTAGGCGCTTCAGTCAGGAACCGCGCTGCTGCTACGGTCGCCGGTTCGAATCCTGCCTCGGGCATGGATGTGTGTGATGCCCTTAGGTTAGTTAGGTTTAAGTAGTTCTAAGTGTACGGGACTGATGACCTCAGATGTTAAGTACCATAGTGCTCAGAGCCATTTGAACCATTTTCTTTCCTCCCGTTTCATTAGCATATGGAGAAGGAAATATGATTACTTATGAAAGAGACTGTGCTCGTTGCAATAGTCCAACCTTGTTTATGCGGAGGCTACCGCACTGATAGGTAGGGCGTTGTACTATATTGAGATCCTTCACTTACAACTACTTCGTGAAACTTTGTAAATAGTCTTTTGCGCGATAGTTTGAGTTTGTCTTCAATCTTCCGCCAGTTTAAGAATTTTAGTTACTGTATGTAGCGCAAGCTGCGAGAGTTACTTACGCTCATTCTTTTGAATTTAAGAGCATCTACAGGGTGTTACAAAAAGGTACGGCCAAACTTTCAGGAAACATTCCTCACACACAAAGAAAGAAAATATGTTATGTGAACATGTGTCCGGAAACGTTTACTTTCCATGTTAGAGCTCATTTTATTACTTCTCTTCAAATCACATTAATCACGGAATGGAAACACACAGCAACAGAACGTACCAGCGTGACTTCAAACACTTTGTTACAGGAAATGTTCAAAATGTCCTCCGTTAGCGAGGATACATGCAACCACCCTCCGTCGCATGGAATCCCTGATGCGCTGATGCAGCCCTGGAGAATGGCGTATTGTATCACAGCCATCCACAATACGAGCACGAAGATTCTCTACATTTGGTACCGGGGTTGCGTAGACAAGAGCTTTCAAATTCCCCCATAAATGAAAGTCGAGAGGGTTGAGGTCAGGAGAGCGTGGAGACCATGGAATTGGTCCACCTCTACCAATCCATCGGTCACCGAATCTGTTGTTGAGAAGCTTACGAACACTTCGACTGAAATGTGCAGGAGCTCCATCGTGCATGAACCACATGTTGTGTCGTACTTGTAAAGGCACATGTTCTAGCAGCACAGGTAGAGTATCCCGTACGAAATCCTGATAACGTGCTCCATTGAGCGTAGGTGGAAGAACATTGGGTCCAATCAAGACATCACCAACAATGCCTACACAAATGTTCACAGAAAATCTGTGTTGATGTCGTGATTGCACAATTGCGTGCGGATTCTCGTCAGCCCACACATGTTGATTGTGAAAATTTACAATTTGATCACGTTGGAATGAAGCCTCATCCGTAAAGAGAACGTTTGCACAGAAGTGAGGATGACACATTGTTGGATGAACCATTCGCAAAAGTGTACCCGTGGAGGCCAATCAGCTGCTGATAGTGCCTGCACACGCTGTACATGGTACGGAAACAACTGGTTCTCCCGTAGCACTCTCCATACAGTGACGTGATCAACGTTACCTTGTACAGCAGCAACTTCTCTGACGCTGACATTAGGGTTATCGTCAACTGCACGAAAAATTGCCTCGTCCATTGCAGGTGTCCTCGTCGTTCTAGGTCTTCCCCAGTCGCGAGTCATAGGCTGGAATGTTCCGTGCTCGCTAAGACGCCGATCAATTGCTTCGAACGTCTTCCTGTTGGGACACCTTCGTTCTGGAAATCTGTCTCGATACAAACGCACAGCGCCACGGCTATTGCCCCGTGCTAATCCATACATCAAATGGGCATCTGCCAACTCCGCATTTGTAAACATTGCACTGACTGCAAAACCACGTTCGTGATGAACACTAACCTGTTGATGCTACGTACTGATGTGCTTGATGCTAGTACTGTAGAGCAATGAGTCGCATGTCAACACAAACACCGAAGTCAACATTACCTTCCTTCAATTGGGTCAACTGGCGGTGAATCGAGGAAGTACAGTACATACTGACGAAACTAAAATGAGCTCTAACATGAAAATTAAGCGTTTCCGACACATGTCCACATAACATCTTTTTTTATTTGTGTGTGAGGAATGTTTCCTGAAAGTTTGGCTGTACCTTTTTGTAACACACTGTATGTGACAGACTTAGTTCAATACACTTCCTATGATTTTTACAGAAAGGGACGAGTCATAAAAATGAAATTTTGATAGGATATTTGAACACTCTGCAGCATCAGAAGCACTAAAATAAATGTCGTGTGACTAGGGCCTCGAGTAGGGTAGACCGTTCGCCGGGTGCAAGTCTTTCGATTTGACCCACTTCGGCGACTTGCGCGTCGATGGGGATGAAGTGATGATGATTAGGACAACACAACACCTAGTCCCTGAGCGGAGAAAATCTCCGACCCAGCCGGGAATCGGACCCGGGCCCTTTGGATTAGCATTCTGTCGCGCTGACCACTCAGCTACCGGTGGCGGACATCAGAAGCACTAAAAGAATATTTTTATTAAGTCAAAAATGGTTAAAAGTTTAATAACTTTTATTTTTATTTCAGTATTTTCAGTGAACCCGGCGATCTGAAGAGCTTCTCTGATACACAAAGTGGGTATATCACTTCTATCTGTTTGAAACCCTGCAACAGGTCACAGCAGTCCATCCACCCCACCGCCGCCCCACATCGAACCCAGGGGTTATTGTGCGGTTAGGCCCACAGTGTCCCCCCGCCCCCCCCCCCCCCCCCCTCCGGAAACGTCTCATACCAGACGAGTGTAACCCCATATGTTTGCGTGGTAGAGTAATTATGGTGTTCGCATACGTGGAGACAGTGTTTGCGCAGCAATCACCAAACATAGTGTAACTGAGGCGGGATAAGGGGAACCAGCCTGCATTCGCCGAGGCAGATGGAAAACTGCCTAAAAACCATCCACAGGCTGGCCGGCACACCGGATGTCGACACTAATCCGCCGGGCGGATTCCTGCCGGGGACCGGCACGCGTTTCCGCTCGGGAAGCAGACCGTGCAGCTACCCGGGCAATAGTCTCTTGTATTACTAAAGTATTCAAATAAAGGAAACTAGCAAGAGGTTTGAGAGGAACGATGGGATGAGAATTAACGAAAAAAGTGAGGTGAGGTCGCTAGGGGTGAGGGGACGGTACGCTGTGTCAAGTTTCAGCCTGGGCGCCAGTTATCATAACAATGCCACTTCCAAAAGCCAGGAAGGCCCTCGAGCACAACTGTCGACGCTCATCTTCACAAAAGTGAATGATCTGCAGCGCGCCAACCGTAGTCTGTCGAAGAGGAAGAAGTTGAAACACAAGTTTGTTTTAGTGACGAAATTTCAACCGATAAATTGACTATGGATCAGGTCGAATTTCAGTAAACGTTGTTCCTCGCCAGAAGATGCCTTACGCAAAGAGAGAGAGAGAGAGAGAGAGAGAGAGAGAGAAAGTGATAGACAGAGCGTGTATGTGTGTGTACGTGTGTGTGTGTGTGTGTGTGTGTGTGTGTGTGTGTGAGAGAGAGAGAGAGAGAGAGAGAGAGAGAGAGAGAGAGGTAGACACACCGTAATAGGGAAGTTTGAAGGGGCATCCAGAATTACTCACTGCCAGGTTCTGCAAATATACTAAATATCTTTATCTGCTGGCGGAGGACATGGATTCAAGAACGCTTTAAAACTCAGACTGCGCTCACATTACGGAGGAGGACGGTTCAAATCACGGTCAAGCCATCCAGATTTAGCTTTTCCGTGATTTCTCTAAATCGCTCCAGGCAAATGCCAGGATGTTTTCTTTGAGAAAGATACGGCCGATTTCCTCCTCCATAGTTTCGTTAATCGAACTTGTGCTCCGTCTCTAATCACACGCTGTCGAAAGGACGTTAAATGCAATCTTCTTTGCCCTTTCTCCCTTCCTTCGTTGACGCATTTTTAGGTACCAACCAACCTAAAAATATACGACAGCAAATTTGTCGCAGATCAAGTCGACAAGTATGCGAAACTTGTACCAACACAACTAAAACAAATCATGGAAATCAATGCTGTCTCTGTGCCAGGGTGTAAACTACAGAAAAATTGTAAATAATGATACTTTTTAAATACGATAGGTTAAAGAGCCAAGACAAGATGTATATTACCGTCGTTTTTCCAAATTACATTTTCTGTAATTCCTTTTTTTTTGCTATGGAAAGAGCGTTTCGCGTAATAGCTAGGGAACTCCTAACAACTCTGGATGTGATCATAAGATAGTCGCAACACGCCAAACAGGGACCACTTAGGCAGCACAGTGGCGCATGAGTCAGAAAACCTGTGGCCGCCGGAAATGATACTGCCATATCTGACGCAACAGCATGTAAACCGTGGCTACTGCGGCAAATTATTGAAATGAGTTCCACAGTTCTCTCCCTTATGTAAGACGCGAGACGCTTCCAAACAGAACTAAGAGACTACTGACATGTAATGGCTACTTCTCAATTTTTCATGATCATCGTGCTTTTTTTACTCATAATTGCAATGATCTTTTCAGTCGAATTGTTTAAAATCTAAAGTTGCAGTTTTAATATTAAATATTTTCTGATTACTATAGATCAAAGCACGCATCAGACCACCTAACACACAATGGCAGCTCGTGCTATGTATTGTCACACCAACAATTTTTATATATATATATATATATATATATATATATATATATATATATATATATATATATATATATATAGAGAGAGAGAGAGAGAGAGAGAGAGAGAGTGTTCAGTATCTTGAAGTGAAGAGAGAGAGAGAATATTAAAACAGCGATGGGATAAATGAAAACACACGGTACGATGTATATTGTAAAAGTCGTTTGCTAATCGCCATATTTCATGCTGCCTGTTCATGCGTGCTGCAATTGGCACTTGTCTCTCTCAAATAATCTGTATTTATTTATTTATTTATTTAACCTGATCAGATTAGGGTCATCAGGCCCTCTCTTACATCGGACCAGTGTTCCACACATGCAGCATTTCACACATCAGAGTTACATCATGACAATACTTTAAATAAGAAAATTAGATTACTCCAGTCACAATATGAATAAAGAATAATGACTAAGACCTAATAAAGTAAGTAATGGCAGTATTTTTACGACAGGTGCTATACATACAAATTATGATAAAAGTAATAATAGTTACAGTAAAAAAATTAAACAATAATGATAAACATAAGAAAAATTGGCAATAGTAATGAAGATTTGTGCAGATGTACATTAATATCTTGGTGTGTAAAGTAGATGTTTACTAGTATAGCGAGTTTTGGGGGAGGGAGACTTAAGGAGGGGGAAAGAGGGAAGTAATGAGGTGAAGTGCATTCGTGTACAAAGGAAATCATTACTGTTGCTTAAGTAGATACGTCCTTAACTGTTTTTTGAAGCTGGATATGTTTTTAAGTTCTCTAACATACCGAGGGAGGTTATTCCAGAGTCGGGTTCCCGCTACTGTAAAGGACTTGGAGAAGGCGACTGAGCGATGCAGTGGAACAGAGAGGATTTTATTATGATGGGAACGTGTGTTTCTATCATGTTGTTCAGACATAAGCGTTAAGGACGAGGAGAGATATGAGGGACAGTGTACATTTATAAGGCAGTAGATGAGACAGAGTGTATGGAAATCTCTGCGTTTGTCTGCACGCAGCCAGGACAATTTTGCATATGCTGGTGAAATGTGATCAAAAAGTCGAATGTCACAGATATATCGGACACAGGCGTTCATGACCAGTTCCAGACGTCGCGAGTTTTCCTGAGAGAGGCCTTGTAGGATAATATCGCTGTAATCAATGATTGGGAATACAAGCGTTTGTACTAATTTCTTTTTCAGATCGAAAGGGAAAATTTTTTTATGTTTTTGTAGGACATGGAGGGATGCTGATGCTTTTTTGCACACTGCAGTTACGTGCTCTGTCCAATTTAGATTTTCATCTATTATTACTCCCAAACTCTTTGCTGAGGGAGAGAAGTTAATATTTGTTCCATTTAGGATAAGAGATGGTACGGATTCCCGATGTTTTGGGCTAATGAGCTTAGAGTGACCAACAAGTACCGCTTGGGTTTTAGATGGGTTTAGTTTTAGTCCTATGTCCTGTGCCCATTTTGATAGTGCATCGAGATCAGTATTGAAGTTTTCAATAGCTTTCTTCAGATTGTTTGGATCCGCACTTAGATACAACTGAAGGTCATCAGCATACATATGATATTTGCAATAAGTCAGAACCGATGACACATCATTGACATACAGAGAGAAGAGTATGGGACCTAGTACTGAGCCTTGGGGAACGCCTGACACTACCTGCCGCCATTGTGATTTTATATTCCCGGACAGGACGCGTTGCTGACGAGATGTCATGTATGAGCGAAACCATTGCACTGCACTTGGTGCGAAATTTAGACCGCTAGTAAGATGTCGAAGTCGACAGTATCAAATGCTTTGCTGAAATCTAAGAAGCAAATGATAGTCGCTTCTTGTCTGTCCATGGCAAGTTTCAGGTCATCTGTCACCTTTATTAGTGCGGATGTTGTGCTTCGATGTTTACGGAAACCTGATTGGTATTCGTCTAGTAGGTTGTTAGTAGTTAGGTAGTTGGTGAGCTGGTTCAAAAATGGTTCAAATGGCTCTGAGCACTATGGGACTTAACATATATGGTCGTCAGTCCCCTAGAACGTAGAACTACTTAAACCTAACTAACCTAAGGACAGCACACAACACCCAGCCATCACGAGGCAGAGAAAATCCCTGACCCCGCCGGGAATCGAACCCGGGAACCCGGGCGTGGGAAGCGAGAACGCTACCGCACGACCACGAGATGCGGGCGGTGAGCTGGTCATGGACTACATATTCTAAGGCCTTTGATAGTGCAGGAAGAAGGCAGATGGGGCGGTAGTCAGAGGGTGCTGTGGCGATGTCCTTTTTAGGCAGTGGCTTAATTTGTCCCAGTTTCCAGGCCTCAGGGAAAACACTTGTGATTAATGAGTCGTTGAAAATGTCTGTTATAGAGGGCAGTAGTTGATCAATAATAAGTTTTACCATCTGGATAGTGATGCCATCATGTCCAGTAGATGCTGATCTAATCCGCATTATGGCTTTCTTGACGGTATTGCAAGTGACGTGCCGTAGATAGAATTTTTCTTTGCTACAGTCGTTCATCCCCATGAAGTAATCAATGATTCTCTGTTTTTTTTTGCGGTTCAATTGTGGTTGCAGGTAATGTGAAGAATCGGTTTAGTTCTTCAGCTGAGACCATGGGATTTTCTGCAACTTTTATTTTGCCTAAACCGAGACTACGGAGATTTTTCCACAGGATAGCTGGTCTACATCTATTGTCACCTAATGTACGGGCATGCCTGAGCTTAGCGTTTCTCACCGCTTGACTGACTTTGTTTCGCTTCTGCTTGTATTCAATGTGATTTTCAGGTGTAGGGTGTATCTTGTATGCTTGATGAGCAGCGTCTCTGAGATTCATAAGCTATTTTAGTTCATCAGTCAGCCAAGGTGCAGGTTTCCTTTTTACTTTTCTGGCCTTTATTGGAGCGTATTTGTCATATAGTTTAGTAATTTTGGTAGTGAAATCTTGGAGTTTGTCGTTTATGTCCATGAGGGGAGTAGAGGTCATCCCCCAAACTATTTCTTGTGCCTCAGTTTCGAGTTCAGGCAAATTTATGCGTTTGAAGTCTCGGTATGTAGACAGTTTTTGTTTTTTTCTATGACATTCTAATGAATACGTCATGAAAATGATGTCATGGGCCGACATGCCAGGTGCAGATATTTGAGAGGTGCGGATTATTCTGTTTGGAGATTTTGTTGCGAATATATCTATGAAAGTGTGACTGGTAGTCGTGTGATGAGTAGGTGCCAGCTGAAGTAGCGTCATATTTGAGGAAGAAAGCATCCTCTTAAATTTCCCAGTGGAAGGACTATTGCACAGAAAATTAATGTTAGTGTCACCTGCTATAATTACATGTTCATATGACGATTCGAGACTAGAGAGGGCAGTTTCGAATCAGGCGAACCCGCCTACTTTAGGAGGTTTGTAAAGGACACATATTAAGCACTTTCTGTTAAGGGATTTGATCTCTATGAACATACACTCCTGGAAATTGAAATATGAACACCGTGAATTCATTGTCCCAGGAAGGGGAAACTTTATTGACACATTCCTGGGGTCAGATACATCACATGATCACACTGACAGAACCACAGGCACATAGACACAGGCAACAGAGCATGCACAATGTCGGCACTAGTACAGTGTATATCCACCTTTCGCAGCAATGCAGGCTGCTATTCTCCCATGGAGACGATCGTAGAGATGCTGGATGTAGTCCTGTGGAACGGCTTGCCATGCCATTTCCACCTGGCGCTTCAGTTGGACCAGCGTTCGTGCTGGACGTGCAGACCGCGTGAGACGACGCTTCATCCAGTCCCAAACATGCTCAATGGGGGACAGATCCGGAGATCTTGCTGGCCAGGGTAGTTGACTTACACCTTCTAGAGCACGTTGGGTGGCACGGGATACATGCGGACGTGCATTGTCCTGTTGGAACAGCAAGTTCCCTTTCCGGTCTAGGAATGGTAGAACGATGGGTTCGATGACGGTTTGGATGTACCGTGCACTATTCAGTGTCCCCTCGACGATCACCAGTGGTGTACGGCCAGTGTAGGAGATCGCTCCCCACACCATGATGCCGGGTGTTGGCCCTGTGTGCCTCGGTCGTATGCAGTCCTGATTGTGGCGCTCACCTGCACGGCGCCAAACACGCATACGACCATCATTGGCACCAAGGCAGAAGCGACTCTCATCGCTGAAGACGACACGTCTCCATTCGTCCCTCCATTCACGCCTGTCGCGACGCCACTGGAGGCGGGCTGCACGATGTTGGGGCGTGAGCGGAAGACGGCCTACGGTGTGCGGGACCGTAGCCCAGCTTCATGGAGACGGTTGCGAATGGTCCTCGCCGATACCCCAGGAGCAACAGTGTCCCTAATTTGCTGGGAAGTGGCGGTGCGGTCCCCTACGGCACTGCGTAGGATCCTACGGTCTTGACGTGCATCCGTGCGTCGCTGCGGTCCGGTCCCAGGTCGACGGGCACGTGCACCTTCCGCCGACCACTGGCGACAACATCGATGTACTGTGGAGACCTCACGCCCCACATGTTGAGCAATTCGGCGGTACGTCCACCCGGTCTCCCGCATGCCCACTATACGCTCTCGCTCAAAGTCCGTCAACTGCACATACGGTTCACGTCCACGCTGTCGCGGCATGCTACCAGTGTTAAAGACTGCGATGGAGCTCCGTATGCCACGGCAAACTGGCTGACACTGACGGCGGCGGTGCACAAATGCTGCGCAGCTAGCGCCATTCGACGGCCAACACCGCGGTTCCTGGTGTGTCCGCTGTGCCGTGCGTGTGATCATTGCTTGTACAGCCCTCTCGCAGTGTCCGGAGCAAGTATGGTGGGTCTGACACACCGGTGTCAATGTGTTCTTTTTTCCATTTCCAGGAGTGTATATTCCTTTTGTTTATCTACATTGTTGTCGGATGTGTGTAGTACAGCAGGTGACAAATCAGAGCGTATGTACGCCCCTACTCCGCCCCCTCGTCTGTTGCATCTGTCGTGCCTGAGGATGATATAGCCATCTAGGTTTACGGAATTTGTAGGAATACTTGGTTTCAGCCAAGTCTCTGACAAAAGTATTACGTGTATATCAGTAGTCTGAAATATATATTTGAACTCGTCGAAGTGAGCTGGCAGAGATTGGACATTTGCATGTGCAATATGCAGCTTGGTGCGTTCGGGTGTTGATTTCCCGAGGAGACTGCCGACAGATGTTTGCAGGTCGTGATTAGCGGTGACAAGAGGGTCTGGCATGTGGAATGCGGAAGGCTTGTGAAGGAGAGGGGGTGAGGGAGTGTCCTCCCAGTTCTGAGCAGGGAGAGCGGCCGAGAGTGGGAGGGGGTGGGTCCCCGGGGAGGCAACTTGAACTGCGGCCAAGGTCAGCGAGGTCTGCAACGGTTCTGGAAGTAGCCGTGGGCCGGCAGGGGAAGGAATTTCGCTAAACACAACGGGAGTAATCTGCACGAAACGGTAGAGTGTGATATTAATTGCACTTATGAGGATAACAACTAAAGTATGATGGTGGGTTGCTAATTAAAGATGGAAGTGAGACTACCTTATGTAATAATTAACAAAAATTACATGTAGTCATCTAGCTTCTGCTGGAGTAGTACAAAGTGATTCCCTGATGTTAAAGACCTTCAGGGATGATGGAGAAGGACAGATCTATCAATCTGAGGTAACATACCTTAGTCCGGAAACGACGCCTAGAATGGTATAAACGAAAATCCGCAGCGCTCAAACTAAGGGCTCCAACTTCTGAACCCTGATTACGAAGTTCAGAATTCCCACTGCATACTCTCCAATACCCTCAGATAATTTCCCTTGTTAATGGATTAGTAACGGCGCTCGTAACCTGATGCCTGACAAACCGAAAATCCCAAGTCTACAGTACAGTAATATTGAATTCCAGTTACCTAGACAAGTTTTATAAGTTGCTACATTTACAACAGTTGTTGAGAATAGCGTCCCCCCGCTTTAATGGAGGTATGGCATCGACGCAAAAAGTTTTGTCGTACCCGTTCTAATATACCGCGTGCCGTTTGAACAGCGTCGCAGGCAGCGACAATTCTTCCCAGCAGAACCTCTTCTGTCTCGACAGGCGTCTATTACGCAAGAATTTTCACGTGGACCAGCACGAAGAAGAATGATGTGAGATCAGGAAAACGTGCTGGCCACGAAACAGGACCTCCTCTTCCTATCCACTTTTCAGGTAATGTCTGATATAGGCGTTCCCGAACCCTCAGTGAGATGGTTCTGCATCATGTTGGAACCACATCCGTCGGCGAATAACAAGTGGGGTGTGTTCCAGGAACCTGAGTGGTATGTCCCTGATAAACACTGCGTACAATTGGACATTTAAGCAGGGATGAAGACTACGCATGCCCACACGTAGACTGATAATCTGTGTTGACGGCTGACCATAATTACAGCGTTGAGATTGTCATAGACCCTGCCACTATTCAGCATTCCATCTCTGGTGAAACAGGCTTCATCCGTGAAAGATACATTTTCAGGAAACTGAGGATCGACTATAAGACGCAGCAAGAACCATTGGCCGAACAAAAGGTCCAAAGTCATCAGGAATCGAAGAACGCACTTTCTAGGCATTTCTCATACTACTCGCCACACAGTACTCTGCGAAAAATTCACTTCACGTGCAAGATGGCCACATTGAAGGAACTTGTTTCTGGATTATGGTGAGATGATTACAGTCTCGCATGCTTGCGATGCACTTACGTGCTGATTGCAGACGCCCCACCCGCTCGAGCAAGCACTGCATCGGCACGTCTGGTGTCCGTACAGTTCGCTGTCCACGGTCATTATACTGTGTAAACAGTTGCCCTGCTTCATTTCATCGTTGGAACAGTCTTGGAAACATGGTGTGAACCGAATACTTTTTACGTGAATATTTGTTCTTGTACACTTCTCGCTTCTCTGCTGCTTCCATTTGCGTGCCTGTACATGAAAATCATGTCTGCAAGTTCCGTCACAGGGTACAACCCAATTTGGTTAGGGTCCATCGACGTTAGTGCATCAGCTTGTAAACACAGACTGCAGTGTACTACAGCACAGAGATTGTAGACCAGGTCTGCTCATGTCAGTACACAGTACACCATCTGCATTGGATGAGTTGAGTTGTTATTCCGAACTCTTTGGGATCGCCTGTCCTACAATCTTAGCAACAACAGTACTGGTACCTGTGTTCCACTGTCCGAAGTAACAGCAGAATTTGGCTTATAACTTTCGACTCGGTCGTTCCCAGACCAGGATCCCTTCCCTCAAATTGATGCATTTACCTTTCTCCACCACCACTGAAAGTTTGTAACATCATGTCGGAATCACCCTACATATCGCTAGGAGGAAGTCGCGAGCTAGGTCTCAGCAAGTCGTCCGAGCTTTCTCGTGAGTCAGCCAATATGAAACCTTGGCGGCAGAATCAGTTTGCCGTCGGCAGAAAAAGGATCACTTTCGACTGGACACTCTTCTACCGCTGGCTGCTTTGAGGATGAATCGATGTTTTTAGTTCAGATGCTTGTCTTGTGATACGGAGATGGCAACACTGAAGCGAGTTAGTTCTAGATTATGGTGAGATGGTTACAGCCTCGCATGCTTGCGATGCATTTACGTAATTATACATTACTCGGTTCTCCAAGTTAGAGAACATTACATTTCTTTAGGCGCGTTACTCGGCAATGTGGTCAACGTTAGGTCTTTGTTCGAGTTCACAAATCCCTTAGGACCCGTGGGAATCAATATCCAATTTTTATTCAGCCATCCGAGCTGCAAGTTGCTTTTCTCATTGCTCTCCCAGTCATCAAACAATATTTCCGGGCGTTAATGTTAGTATGTGGTGTTTTTGTATTTCCTATTGTATGTGGATGGTGATGTAAAGAGACATGGTCAGTTCAGCTGGCTTTGTACGGCAAGGTAAAGCGGCCGTGGCGGGAAAAATGCCTCGTTCGTATATTTCGCCCGGAACAGTGCTGCTGCCTGCCGAGAAGTTGTCAAACCATTTTCGTCAGTGAGTTCGACAGAGGAATCTAGTTCCGATATTTTTTAGTAAAACGTTTTCTGTCGTCTGATCTAAGATAACAGATTTATATTATTTTTGTTACCTCACTTATTCGCAGAGTAATACCTTTCGCAACATCAATGTTTAAAAAACTTCTTTTGGGCTACAAATGTAGTTCCTTGTTATTTATTTCGGTCTGAGAGTTTCATCTGTGAACCACAAATGCCGACATGGCATCCGATCGGAAAAATCGGCTTCATTACTAGTAGGGAAAAGTGAGGAAGGTGTTTATCCCTGTAAGAGTTAGTTACTCCCATATATCACGCATAACGCTACAAAAATATTCCCTTCTAAACCCTTTCATATACAAAGCTTTCATCCGTCTTTCTATTCCTTTGTGACGAATTTGAATTAATTAATTTATATAACTGAAAATCATCTTTGTTCTGCTACATTTGCCCTACTACAAAAATCAGGTTGCAGACAGTCAACTGCAGCCGCTTGGTATTGCTTCAGGTTCCAGGGCATCAAGATGCCTAGAAAACAAGGGATTCTGTTGCCGCATTACCCCCTTGAACCTAAGGTGTAGTTGTCCACTACAGTGGACAGCTGTTAATGTTGCTTCTTTGGAGTTTTTAAGCAGTCCTGAAATTGAAAATGCATGCAGTCTACTACAGTGGATACTTCGTACTGGTACTACGCCCTGCATGCATTTTCAGCCTCAGGTCTGATTAAAAACGCCGAAGAAGCGACATTAACAGCTGTCCACTATACTGGACAGCAGCACCATAAGGTTAACTAGGGAAAAGTGGTCACTACATAAGTCTTCAGAGAAATGCATATGGTTCGTTTATATTATTTTCATTTTACTTAAAATATTTGGTGTCACCACTTAATATGAAGATTCAAAAGCTGCCATCAATAACTAAGGTTTGGTGAACATTCAATTTTCCTTAGAGGACCCCTTCACCTCATCTTCCCCTGTCTGAAACATATTTTTTATTCAGTCACTAAACAATATATATAGAGTGAATGTGATTTGGGACTCTTACGAACTTATTTTTTACTCCCTTTGATCTTTGTTAACATTAACTTTTCATGTGTTTTGTAACAGATTTCACTTAAGAAGTGTGTTCTTGAATGTACTACATTCGCTCCAGCGAATTTAAAACCAAGACGTAGTAAGATGACTTTCGTAGTATTTGATTTTTATTTTAAATGAAATTTTTCAGGTGTTTCAGAAGTTTTTCAGTTGCTGTTGAACTTCAAGGTACATATTTGCAGAGACGGAGGTTTCGAGATAAAATTCACACAAGCTCAGATATTCGCAAGTTATTTGAATAAAAAGAACAAAATCATTTATATCACACGAATTACATCTATTATGGTTTCAGTTTTGCTTAGGTTTAACTCTTCTTAAACCCCTTTTTAATTATTCCGTTGTGTTATTTGAAAGTTCTTGCCAGTCTGAAACTTAAAAAGGAAGTTAGTCACGTTTGGTTTATTCACATAAAGGGTAATGTTTCAGACCATTAAAAACCTGGATCACAGATTCTTACGAAAAGTAAAATGTAGTGAGTAGGCTTTCAATTGTGATGGACATCGTGCATTGGAGCACACAGCATACGGATGTTGTCATCAAGACTTACAAGAGAGCATTCCCTAGTGTCAACAGACGATTTTTATGAAACTTGATGGATCTGTGGAGGAGGCAAAATAATGCAATAGAATTTTTTTGTTTGTGCCCAGTTACACTCTTTAGGGGTAAAACAAGCCCCGAAGAGTAATTTGGCATGTTAGGTTTTGAGGGAATAGCCTGAAAATGATGACACGTAAAAAAAATGTTTTTCATATAAAAGTTGATATGTACTTAATTTTCGTGAGAACTGTGTAACTAACTTTTGTTATAATATGAAGTTCTGCAAGATACCCCACCACCATTAATTAATTTTGAGAAATGAAAACTTTTGTTGTAACATAAATTACTAAGCTTTCAAGCCACATACATACCTGTGTAATACAGCTGGTTTCTGAAATAGCGTTTTTGAAACATAAACTGTACACAATGTGCTGTCAGAATATTTTCGACATTTTTGATTAAAATATCTAAATATTCGTTACAATTCTAATTATTCATTTTACTTGTATAAGTTGTATGTTTCAAATTGTTATGTTCCGTTTTAAATTCATGGCTTTATTGCGTTTCTTTTTTAAATTTAACAATTAAAATGCGTGAGTTTTGTTAATAGAAAATAATAGTCTAACCCATAATTCTTACAAAAAATAATTGCAATAAAGGTAATGTGTAAGGAAATGTTCCAAACATAACTTTTTTACTCCATGCACATGAAGTGAGCGAAATTTCTTCGTGTAATATACATGAGAAGGAAGCCTATACATAACAAAATTCAGCAGGATTTCAAATTGTCGTGGATGATCCTCTAAATATCCTGATTTGTATCAGGCCTAGTTCTGAACATTGTTAAGCCTTGGAGGAAAGAACTGATTATGTACTAGTGACTGCAGCTTAATTATATTGTTTCTCAAAATCATTCAACAGAACCAGATCTGTAAAATCTTCTCACAAGGTTCTCCTAATATCGAAAGCCGTATACTCCTCACAACTGTAACTGTGCCATTGAGCCTTTTGGGATCATCGGATAAACGAGTTATTTCTCCTCAGGTACGATGCCTGTACGGTTCTTTCACACTGACAGCCCTAAGAACCTAACAATATTACAGATTTTTCTCCATCATTGGGAAAGAAAACATCTTTCAGATATGAAACTTCCTGGCAGATTAAAACAGTGTGCTGGACCGAGGCTCGACCTCGGGACCTTTGCCTTCTGCAGGCAAGTGCTCTACCAACTGAGCTACCGAAGCACGACTCACGACCCGTCCTCACAGCTTCAGTTCTGCCAGTACCTCGTCTCCTACCGAAGAAGACCTTCTGTGAAGTTTGGAAGGTAGGAGACGAAGTACTGGCAAAATTGAAGCTGTGAGGACGGGTCGAGATTAATAGGGTGCAGCCTGCTCAGTCACTTAGATTAAATATTTAGGCACAACTTTGCAAAGCGATATGAAATCGAATGAGAATGTCAGGTTGGTAGTAGAAAAGGCGAACGCTCGACTTCGCTTTATTGAAAGAACTTCGGGAAAGTGTAACTCGTCCATAATGGCGTATAGAACGCTAGTGCCGCCGTTTTTAAGTACCGTTAGAACGTTTTGGACCTCTGCCAGGTCGGATTAAAGGAAGACATCGAAGCAATTCAGAATCGGGCTGCTAGATTAGTCAACGGAAGGTTCCATCAGCGCGGAAGTATTACGTGGATGTTTCGTCAACTGAAATGGAACTCACTGGACAGAAGACGATGCTCTTTCCGCAAGGCACCGCTGCGCAAATTGAGAAAACTGGCATTTAAAGCTGACTGCAGAACGATTCTACTGCCGTCAACCTACATATCACGTAAGGACAACGAAAATGCGAGAAATTAGAGCTTGTACAGAGGCTTTTAGACAGTCGTTTTTCCCTCGCTCTATTTGTGAGTGAACAGGAGAGGAAGTGGCTAGTAGTAGTACAAGGTACCCTCGGCCATACACCGTACGGTGGTTTGCGTTGGGAGTATGTATGCAGGTATAGAGTACTTTTAAAGCTACGGGCGAAAAATCTGTTGAAAGGTAAGTGTATTTTTCTATGCCAAAGTCATTTCAGATGAGTATAAGTTTAGTTTCGTAAACACAATAATTATGGAAGATAGTTTCGATATTTAGTTAAACACAGACATCATTTGACCTGTAAATAGCAAAAGAACATCATCGGGAGGCAGCGCAAGTATTCGACATTTTGAATAAACAATTTATGAATGGCTTGAAGGGGAAGGGCTCTGTGTTCAGGAAGCTTAGCGATTCAGACATTACTTGTCTAATGAACCTGCGTTTTCTAACACCCCGTGTAAGGAAAGCAGTGAAGGATCATGTAAGTCAGACTACAGAATCGCATATTTCTTTATCGGTCGTTATGGAACTCAACCGCCTTTCAGCAGAAATTGAGTAAAAATTATTGTGAGAAATCCATTTGGTCCACTGCGACGTACTGCCACTCTTTAACTCATTATCGCCAGTCTTGGTAGAAACAGCGATGAGCATATCAGATAGGGGAATCACGACACCTTCGTTTCTTTTCTCTATTGGAACTGTGTGCTTTTTCTGTGGAATCCAAAAGAAGCTTCCGAGAGAACTTCAACGACGTAACATTTATGGGATTTGATCAAACGGTATAAAGGTAACAGCGCCGAAAACCATTATTCAGCTGTCAGGAAAAGAGGTTCCACAAACGTTTACCCTATTACACCAAATGCAAGAAAACACGAAACTAAGGTAGAGTAAGTGTCCTTATTATTATGGCTGTCATAGCATGTGCTCAAAAGATTGACCTTGAGCACTTTTACACACTGTAAAGTGGTTCTAGAGAAACATTACTGTACGCTGAATTTCATCTGGAGTTAACGGCAACAAAGGCCCGTTTTATAAGACATTTCATGGCTTCGAGAGTGCCAGTGTTTCCCAATAGATTCTCGTTTTAATTTTCGCCGCGACTTTCTACGCTCCATAGCTGAAGCGATGATTCCCGATAGCATGCACGTGGAATAGTCTGCAGTCGTTGTCTTAATAGCCGTAGGTGGAATCGATGTTTACATTTCCCGTCGACCCTGTAAGCCAGTTAAGTCGGTGCAGCGATGCACTTAACTTTTTGCTGCGCCAAGGTCGACTGCTTTTCCAGTCTTCTGCTGTATTTAACTATCTTGTTGTTAATACAATCTCGCATCACTTTAAAAGTATAAAAGACGATGAAACTTAAATGGAAGCATTTAGCATCTTCTGCTATCTGTACTATAATAAATAGAAAATAAAACAGAAATCGCGTTTTTTTTATAAAATCGTTCTGAACAAAATTACTGTACTACATAAATTAGTCAACGGCAGATATACAGGGTGATCAAAAAGTCAGTATAAATTTGAAAACTTAATAAACCATGGAATAATGTAGATAGAGAGGTAAAAATTGACACACATGCTTGGAATGACATGGTGTTTTATTAGAAAAAAAACGAAGTTCACAAAATGTCCAACAGGGCGCTGGGCAGCAAAACTGCTACCGTGACGGGTGAGAGGTACGCCGATATGTTACAGAGTCGCATCATCCCCAGCCTGGCTGATAAACACCTGCTGGAACGTACGATGTTTATGCAGGATGGTGCTCCACCCAATATTGCCAGACGCGTGAAAGATCTCTTGCGCGCGTCGTTTGGTGATGATCGTGTGCTCAGCCATCACTTTCGTCATGCTTGGCCTCCCAGGTCCCCAGACCTCAGTGCGTGCGATTATTGGCTTTGGGGTTACCTGAAGCCGCAAGTGTATCGTGATCGACCGACTTCTCTAGGGATGCTGAAAGACAACATCCGACGCCAATGCCTCACCATCACTCCGGACATGCTTTACAGTGCTGTTCACAACATTATTTCTTGACTACAGCTATTGTTGAGGAATGATGGTGGACATATTGAGCATTTCCTGTAAAGAAAATCATCTTTGCTTTGTCTTACTTTGTTATGCTAATTATTGCTATTCTGATCAGATGAAGCGCCATCTGTCGGACATTCTTTGAACGTTTGTATTTTTTTGGTTCTAATAAAACCACATGTCATTCCAAGCATGTGTGTCAAATTGTAGCTCTCTATCTACATTATTCCGTGATTTATTCAATTTTCAAATTTATACTGACTTTTTGATCACCCAGTAGATACATTTCTATTTGACAACACTGGGGTAACAACCGTCATGTGATAGCGATATGCACGTATACAGATCGCGACAGTATCGTGCACACAAGGTATAAAAGGGCAGTAAATTTGCGGAGCTCTCATTTGTACTTAGGTGATTCGTACGAAAAAGTGTGCGACGTGATTATGGGCGCACGACGGGAATTAAGAGTTTCAACACGGTTCTTAGAATTAGACCGTATGGGACATTCCGTTTCGAAAATCGTTAGGGAAATCAATATTCAGAGACCCATAGTGTTAAGAGTGGGCCGACAATACCAAATTCGAGGAATAACCGTTCACCATGGACGACGCAGTGGCCAACGACCTTCACTTAACGACTGAGAGCAGCGGCGTTTGTGTTGAGTTGTCAGTGCTAACATGCAAGCAACCCTGCTTGAAATAACCGCAGAAATCAATGTGACACACACGACGAACGTATCCGTTGTGACAGTGCGTCAAAATTTTGCGTTAATGGGGTATGACAGCACACGACCGACGCGAATGCCTTTGCTAAGAGCACGAGATCACCTGCAGCGCCTCTCCTGGGCTCGTGACCCTATCGGTTGAGCCTTAGACGACTCGAAAACCGTGACCTGGTCATATGAAACACGATTTCAGTAGGTAAGAACTGACGGTAAAGATAGAGGGTGACGCAGACCCGAGGAAGTCTTGGAGCTAAATTTTCAGCAAGGCACTAAGCAAGCTGCTGGTGGCTCCATAATGATGTTGGCTGCGTTTACATGGTATGGACGTGGTCCTCTGGTCCAACTGAACAGGTAATTACTGGAAATGGTTATATTCTGCTACATGGAGACCATTTGCAGCCACTGAACGATGAAATTTTTATGGACGACAGTGCGCCGTGTGACTGGGTCGCAATTGGTAGCGACTGGTTTGAAGAACATTCTGGACAGTTCGAGCGAATGATTTGGCCACCGAGATCACCAGACATAAATGCCATAAAACATTTATGGGACATAATTGAGGGATCAGTTCGTGCAAAAAGTCCTGAACCGGCAACACTTTCGTAATTATGGACGGCTGTAGAGGTATCAAGGCTCAGTATATCTGTAGGTGACGTGCAAAGAGTAGTTGTGTCCATGCCAAGTCCAGCTACTGCACTATGCCGGGAAAAAGGAGGTGCGTGGAGACATCAGGAGATATCCCATGACTTTTGTCACCTCTGAGTATCAGCAGGAAATTATTAAAGAGGAGCGAATGTAATGAAGACATTATGGTAATAACAAACAAAAAGGGAATTATAAATGAAAGGAATGTATGCTAACATGGACAGTTGGCACCAGCATAAGAGAAACTATGTAGAAAGGAGAACACAGAAGAGACCAATTTAAACAAGCGATGTCCTGTTTAAGGAGAGCGAAAGGCAAACTTCTGACAATATGAATTTTAACTTAGGAATAGATTAAGTTATGGTGGAACAACGTAACACGAAAATAAACAGGCCTAAAGGAATGGCGATGATCTGTGACAATGTGGAAATATGAACTTCGAGAATATGTATTCGTGAGATAAACGAGTATAAACAAGTTTATTCATTTACTTACCAATGACGGAAAACCGCAAGTTTTGCAGGGAGCAAAGGAAGATATCTCACGCAAAAGATCCTTTTACTAAAAAGAAGAAAACTGACATCTAAAAGTAATACTACAGAAAGTAGTTTAAATCTTTTGAAAGCATGTGATGTTGAGTGGTATTGCACAGGTGTGAGACCTGGATTCTATGGAATGCTGTTGTATGTCTATCCTGGAAATCAAATGAATTCTTGATATACGAGGGTTGTCCAGAAAGTAAGTTCCGATAGGTCGCGAAATGGGCACCATAGTGAAAACCCGATGAAGCTTTGCACAGATGTGTTGGGTAGTGTCTCTAGTATGGCTGTCGATCGCATCAAGACGCTCTTTTAAGTTGTGAACGCACTGTGAGCGAGTAAAGCTGCATGGAACAACGATGTCTCCTGCCCTATAGGAGGGTCTGCTGAGAGGCTTCGCCTTAATGAATGCAGCCCACCTAACACAGCTGCCAAGCACTTCCTTCTTCATGGCAATTATCTGTAGGAGCAGTGAAGACTCTCCTACAGCCTTTTCGATGGGAAGTGTTCGATCACCCACAATACAGCCCTAATTGGCTCGTCCTGAATATCATCTCTGTTCGCATGAAATGCTGGATACGAAGACAACACTTGGGCGCAGGTTACGATCTATAGGCCAGTGTAGAGAATTATCGGAAAGCACAGGCGGCTGCCTTCTATGACGATGGTGTTGGAAATTTGGTATAACGCTCCAACAAATGTCTAACTCGAAGGGGCGACTATGTAGAGAAGTGTCTGGAAAGTGTAGCGAACTTTTGCAAATAAAATGTTTCTGATTTTCACTGTGGTTTACATTTAGCAACCGAACGGAACTTAATTTCTGGACAACCCTCGTATAAAATGTTAAAGTACTAAGAAAATTGACGAGAAGAGAAATTAGTGAAAAAGTATAATAGATAGAAAAACAGAGGTTGTTGCCTTCTACTGAGATGTGCGGCTATGCTAAGTGCAAAACTCGACGAAGATAACGAATAAAGTACATGAAATATGTTAAGAAAGATGCTGTGTGAAAAGACGTGATATGCTGATATCCACATTCCCGTCATGCAGACTCCGGCAAATTAATCCTCTGATTTCGCTTAGTCCAAATATGAAAGGAAGGCGAACTTACGGAGGAGAAGGAAAGGGAAGGAAGTAGCCAGTACACAGTACTTCGCTGTGTAGCGTTCTATGTGTACTTGCGAAAGCATTGCATCTAAAACACACACTTAAGAGCCAAAATGTTGTGATCACTGCCCACCGCGAAATTATATGCCGTGTGGTGGAGATGCACTCACCTGATGCGGTAAGCGGAGTAGAGATGAATAGGAAATCATTCCAGCGACGATACGAGTCGAAAATCAGGAACATTAGCCACTGACAAAGATCGACCTGTGATCGAGTATGCTTGGGGAACGAGTATCTTCCAAAAGGCAGAACTGGTCATATGTTCGCGTACTACTGCTGTGAGCATCTGTGGCAAGTGGCTGAAGGACGGTGAAAGGCGACAAGGTGCTGGACCTGCTCATCTCATCGTGGAGTTGGAAGACTGGCGCGCTCTGCAGTGTAGGATAGGCAACTGTCTGTGACGTGTCTGATGACAGAATACAATGCTCGTGCAGGCACAAGTGTTTCGGAGCACACCGTTCAGCGGACACTGCTTGGACGTGCGTCTCTGCAGGAGACAACCTCTTACGTCGATAAATTCTTCTCCGGTTACCAGCCGAGTGGTGGCGTTGTCTTGTCGCAACGTTTCGATGAGTTTCGTACCCACCATCTTCTGGTGAAGTGTCGGGATGCTGTGTTCTGCATATCTATCTATATAGCTGCTTGGCTGTCGTTCGCTTCTGTAGGCCGGCCAATCACGTTCCCCCGGGTGCTGCTGGATGATTCCTTAGCTCTACTTGAAGATCACTTCGATGAGGACACATTCATACTCTTTCATCTCGTGTTAACCACAACGTACTTCAAATGTAGTGGGAAATGCTATGAGCAAACAGATGGTGTTGCCATGGGTTCCCCCTGGCCCCAGGTATTGCCAACTTGTACATGGAGCACTTTGAAGATGTGGCCCTGAACATCGCCCGCCATAAACCAAAGGTGTTCTACAGATACGTAGGCGACACTTTTGTAGTGTGGCCCCATGGCAAGGAAAAACCACAGGAGTTACTAAGCCATCTCAGTGGCATACATGACAGCATCAAATTCACCATGGAGGTAGAAGAGAATGGCTGCCTTCCCTTCCTGGATATTTCGATCAGTAAAAATCCGTATGGTACGTTCAGACACTCGGTCTACAGGAAGAAGACGCACACGGACTTATATCTCAATGCTCGGAGCTGCCACTATCCACCACAACGTAACTCGGTGCTACACAACTTAGTACAAAGAGCCAGGTCGGTCTGTGACAGCGAGAGTTTGTCTTGTAAGTTAGCACATCTGCGGGAAACCTTCCGAAAGAACGGCAACACCGAGACACAAATAAGACGCGCCTTGCTTGCAGACAAGCGGCGGGAGGAGAAACCAGAAGAAGCAAAACGTGTGTCGTTTCTGCCGTTTACTGGACGCCGACAGCCAAGATTGCAAGAATATTACAGAAGCACGAAATAACGACCATCTTTCGCGCACCGCAAAAGTTAAAGGTATACTTGGCTCAACCAAAGACCATCTGGGGGTGCAGACACCGGACATTTACAGAATTGAGTGCGAATGCGGGATGGAATATATCGGGCAGACACAACGATTTATCTCCCAGCGCTGTACTGAACACATTAGGAACGTAAGACTAGGCCAGACGAACAAGTCTGCGGTAGCAGAACATAGCATTATCGAGGGACACACTTTCGAATTCGAAAAAAACGAAAAAGTTGTACAGCGCCAACGGTTTCTGGGACTCTTATCTTCAAAGAGGCAGTGGAGATACGTCTGCACAACAATTTAGTAAACAGGGATAGCGGTTTTCAGCTCAGTGCAGCGTGGAATTCCGCAATTGACAAAATACGTCAGGAACGTTCCGATCTGAAGGCAGCAGCGTCCGCAGACAGATTGGATAGCCACCGGGGCTAGACGCCGGGACGCTCCGAGGCCGCCCCCTCTCCTCCCCCCCCCCCCCCACCAACACTGACGCTGTAACCTCCTCCCGAAGGAACGTGATTGGCCGACGTAAGGAAGTGGACGACGTCCAAGCAGCTATATAGATATGCAGAACACAGCATCCCGACACTTCGCCAGAAGATGATGGGTAGGAAACTCATCGAAACGTTGCGACAAGACGACGCCACCACTCGGCCGATAACCCGAGAAGAATTCATCATTGGAATACGCCGAGAAAGACTGCAATCGCATAAACCTCTTATGTTCCAGTGTTGACCCAATGACAGCATCAGTTACAACTGCCGTGGGCACAGAATCATCCATATTGGACTGTGGATCAATGGAGACGTTGTACCTAGTCAGATGAATCACAGGATTGCGGTGGGCATGAGGCCATGTACATTAGACCGTGGATCAATGAAAATGTGTACGCTTGTCAGATGAATCACGGGATTGCGTTGGGCATGAATGAAATAATCGAGAGTGGACCATGGGTCAATGATGATGTGTTGTTTAGTCAGTTGAAACACTGGATTTCAGTCGGCATACGATAATCGAGATTGGACCAAGGATCAATGGAAATACGATGGCTGGTCAGATGAATCACAGGATTGCAGTGGGCACGGGATTATCGAGATTAGACCATGGATCAATGGAAACATGTTGCATGGTTGTATGAAGCACAGGATAATAGAGATTGGACCATGAATTAATGGAAACGTGTTGGCTAATTGGAAGAATCATGGGATTGCATTGGGCACAGGATCATCGAGATTGGACCTGGATCAATGAAATGCCTTGTCTTGTTGGATAAATCATGTTTCTTGGTACGTCATCGATGCACCGTCATGCAGGCGAATGACTGCTCAAAACATGCACTACGCCGCATACGCAGATCGGTAGGAGCAGTAATATGTTTTGAGGGCAAACGTCAGAGCTCCCACGGGACCTGTGGTAGTAATCGAAGGTACCATGATAGCTTTGGACTTCGTGTACATTGTTGCGCAACAGTTGCATCCTATCGCGCTTGATGTCTCTCCTGACGATGGCGGCGCCGTCCAGTAGGATAGCTGTTTGTGCTACAGTAGTTTGACAAGCAAGACAGTGAATTCTTGTTCATATCGTGGTCACCAGGTTCACAGCGTTGTTCTAGGACGCTTCCGGGCGTCAGTTACATGTCCACAGACCACTGGCCCGTAATTTAATTGGCGTGACCTGTGTGTACACAGTTGGTGCGACATACTTGCAAAAATCTACAAGGTCTTGTCGAAACCACGGCATGCAGAATCACTTCTGTTTTGAGAGCCAAAGGTGGACCAATACGCTATTAACCACGTGATGAAAACGTTTTGGATCATCATTGGATTATCTCGTGTAATACGTTCACGTAAGCATCTAAGGACGACACAGCGTGTCGACTTATCACTAATAAATGTACTCAACATGATGGTGGTGCTGTTACTTTACTCAGCTATGGCTATTGCTAGCAGTCTTCCCTTCACGACACTGGAATGCTTAACTTAACAGCGCGTTTCGGCTTAGTGAAGTGATTCACTGGTAGAACAAGAGCAGACCTGATCTAGATGGCGATGAAAAATCTGAGTAGATTTCAAGAAAAATAGTTGAACGCAGCATTCCTACTAGTTAAAATCCATTACATGTTCTGGCTTTCTTCAAACTGCTACTGAATTATTAGAGGAGTACTCATAATGTTTTACTTACTACATCGAAAAATTAAAGTTACGTAATTACATTTTGTGATGTTTGTAGTACCGTAGTACCCCATTTGAGGAGGCTAAACAGGATGCCGTGGGTTATTTCATTAGTGGACTGGGCCAATTCGTTTTGATTCCTATTGTGGTGTGGGGATTTCAATCAGTACCAGGGCAGTAGACAGGCAAACAATTAATTACGTATGCTGTTAAAACGTTTCGGCTGCCCTCCTACGTCTGTTTAGCGAGAAAGTACACGGGTTCGGATTCTGAAGACTTTTTACCATAGGGGATAGGACCAGTTGTTCCTCCCTATCCCTCCCTAAGTAAACAGCCGCTTTTCATCACATTTAAGTTTCCATGGCCGAAAATATTTTCAGATTGTTAAGCTGCGCTGTACTATGGTCCAATGTCTTTGCTCGACAAACTCCCTTGAGTTGCTGGTAAAATTCTATATTTACACAACCACTTTCAGTTGTCTGACTAAGTTCGTAAAAGTGTTCACAGCATCAGTTTTAGACAAAATCCAAAAACAATATCGTCAAGTGATAAAATCATGATTTATACACTGCTGTCATATCGTAATGTAAATTATATCGTCAATCTATAATTTACATTATGATATGATAGCATGATAGCAGTGTATAACTGGTGGTTTTATCACCTGAAGATAACGGTTCTATATTTCACCTAACAGGAAACTGCTAATACTTTTATGAATCTGATGATGATCAGATGACTGAAACTGGCTATGTAAATAAAGAATTTTACCAGCAGCTCAAGAGGTTAATATAACATTTATTCAAATACACAGGGTATAATGGGTATAAGTGGAGATATTTTTATATGTGGTACCTTAATATGTACACACAATAGAATACTTGCTGTTTTTTCTCTGCGTAGATCAGTCCCCACGCAAACGGATCGCAAACTTTACGACCTGATGTTTTCTGGATGGCCACCACTGAGACTAATCGTTTTGCATCCACATGTCCACACTTCAACACTTGCCTGCTGCCCAGGGGAAAATAAGTATTAATGACTTGCTCTTATCACATGTACTAGGAGGTACCAATTTAAAAACATACTACTGCTAATACTAATTATTAGTCTGCAAATGAAGTAAATACTGATACAATGTTGTTCACTATATCGTCCTCAGTCACCAACAGAAATATCTGTACTTATACCCGTAACACCTCATATAAGAGCTGTGGTGCACCACCTCCTATATTACTAAGAGTGACTGTGAGCCTGTAAGTAATTGTAATAAAAGTTTATTTGCATTTAATGTCAAGTTGTTTCGTTGGGCCTATCGGACGTCGGAGCTCGATTATACCGATCCATTTATTGTTCCTAACTGGAACAGGACTCGGTTTATTGAAAAGCATTGGGAAGAATGTCGTGCGATGAATATTAAATTACAGTCTCTGACCGCTCGTAAATTGATATATTCCGGCTGGTCTAAGAAAGTTCTACCAAAAATGGCTCTGAGCACTATGGGACTCAACTGCTGTGGTCATCAGTCCCCTAGAACTTAGAACTACTTAAACCTAACTAACCTAAGGACATCACACACACCCATGCTCGAGGCAGGATTCGAACCTGCAGCAGCGCGGCTCCGGACTGGAGCGCCACCGCGGCCGGCAAAGTTCTACCCTCAGCCGCGTACCGTACGATGGATTGTGGAGTATGTATGTAGATGTAGATGTAGATGAGATGTAGATGTAGATGTAGAAACTAGTTTATCCTCGTCTGTGGAGGACATCTTCAAGACCAATTCACTGCACACAGTGGCTTGCAGGTCGCAGATGGAATTTTGAATTGAAGTACTTCCTTGCCCATGGGTGACATCAAATTTTATAAACTCGAGTGCAGATCTTTTATATTTATGGAAATCCAGTTCATCAGGTACAGTTGCTTCACACAATGAAACAAACAGGGCAGTGATCTGGGTTCATTACAAAATATAAAACATAACTGAACGAGATAGTTTATGAGGTACATTAGTTTGACTACTCCAGCATTTGGACGAAAGCGCATTTCACACATATCTACAAGAAGGGCAGCAGCAGTGATCCACAGAACTACTGTACAATATCTTTGACATCTATTTGTTTCATAGTCTTAGAACATAGCACTTGAGGTATCTCGAACAGAACGACTTTCATAAATAACAACTAGAATGCATATCGAAAATACAAATCATCTAAAATCCGACACGCACCTTCCCCACATGACATCCTGAAAGCCACTGATCAAAGAAGTCAGGTAGTTACAGTATTTCTCTATTTCCGAAAAGCGTTTGACTCAGTACCGCATCTGCGCTTATTATCAAAAGTGCGGTCGAATGGAGAATCATGCTAAATTTATGCCTGAACTGAAGATATTTTTGTAGGGCGGTCGTGCTGTCTTAGATGGAGAGTCATCGACAGATGTAGAAGTAACTTCAGGTACGTCCCATGGAAATGTATTGCCTGCCTCACTGTTCATGTTGTGTATTAATGACCTTGTGGACAATGTTAACAGTAACCTCATACTTTTCGCAGACGATGCAGCTAAGTATAACGAAGTATAGTCTGAAAGAAGCCGCACAAATATCCAGTCAGACCATGATAAGGTTTCAAAGTGGTTCAAAGATTCGCAGATTGCTTTAAATGTTCAGAAATGTAAAACTGTGAACTTCACAAAATAAAACAAAAGAGTAGTGTCAGTGAGTGGCAGTTGGAATCATTTAACACATACAAGTACCTGGGCGCAGCGGTTAGTAGGGACATGAAATGGAATGTTCACATAGGCTCAGACATGGGTAAAGCAGGTAACAGACTTTGGTTAATTAGTAGAAACGCAATAAATATGCAAAAGATACTTACAAGTCCCTCGTGCGACCTACCCTAGAATATTGCTTGAATGTGTGGGACCCGTATCAAGTAGGAGTAACAGGTGATATTGCACGTACACAGAGGGTAGCACGAATGGTCACAGGTTTGTTTGACCCACGGAAGAGTCTCACAAAGGTGCTGAAAAACCTGAACTGGCAGACTCTTGTAGATGGACGGAAAATATCCCGACGACGTCTGCTAAGAAAATTTGAAGAACCAGCTTTAAATGACGACTCTAGGAATATTCTACACCCCATGCCCCCCCCCACCCCCACCCCCCCGCATATAGCTCACACCGAGATCGTGAAGACAAGGTTGGATTAATTACAGACATTTAAACAGTTATTCTTCCCGCGCTCCACACGTTATGGAACTGGTAGAATGGAATGTACCATCTGTCAGGCACTTTACAGTGGTTTGTAGAGAATAGATGCAGATTATAATAAAAACCATAAAATTTTAATATAAAATCCATTTATAAACAGGTTATTAAAATATTCCATGTTTTGAGAGTTGGAAGAATGGAGCAAAACAAGACAAATATATCCATTAAACGCGAGCTCTAAAAGACTTACCTTATGAGCCATGAGTACAGTACACCGTATTCAGGCTCTTCTATGACTCTGAGGGATCACGTTGGTACCGGAAATTACTTATGCCTTACGTAGAAGTTCCAAAGCATCGTAGTCCACCAAACTGAAGTTTCGTTCCAAGGTGGGTGACGCGTATTTCCTTTTCAGTGCACAAGTCAAATAACACTTCCTATTTTGGATTTCAATTACTGAATGGAGTTTGGACTGCCACAGAATGGTCAAATTAGTATACAAACTTCTGTGGAAAAGGCTTTTTCACTTTTCAGTAATGATACCACTAATCGTATAGCAAACAAGGTGTATCTCTACTGTGTGAAACCCTACAAGCAAGATAAAGGAGTGTATATAGGGTTAGCAACGGACGCTCAGCAACTGCTTGAAAAAGCAGGAGTGTGCAGAATTATTCGAGGGCTTGTTTATGCGGATACTGTTGACAGAATGATGGTTCTAAACAGTAAGAGGAACTGACAGGCAAGGTCGAAGAGAAGAAGCAGGTCAACTGTAATAGAACGTCCTCTAAAGTAAAAAGAAAGGTCCTAATCGTAAAGGAGTTTTTCTTCTTCCGCCCACAATTTTTCGCCTCCTCGCCGTGTGCTAGTTCTAGACGTATCTGTCTGTCGACTGTTGGTGACTGTCACGAATGAGCGAATGTTGTGTGAGGTTATATTTGTATTGAGAGAAGGTGGGTGGTGAACCTGGTGCAGACACATAGCGTACACCTCTCGAGTAGTACAAAGAGGACCACCGAGATTAACGCTCCCATTATACGGAGGGATCACCAACAAAAGCGTGACAATTCGGAGGTGCCTCGAATTTAATCTAGGAAATTGGCGCAGTCTGGTCATTAAAACGTCACGTCACAACTTCTGCTGTCCTTGGCATTCAAACAATGGCGATGAAAATATCTTCAACCACGAGGTTCGAGCCGAAAACCCCCGTGTCGAGCGGCAAAGTACAATCGTGAGCTAGCGATCTCGGGTGCAGGATCGGACACTGTGGAGTTAATATACGACAGGAGTCACTTTGATGAGGCCCCATGTCCTGGCAGTCACGAACGGTACGACAGGACGCACAGAGAGGCACTACCGGTTGCCAAACGACTACTGTATCAGTCGTAAAGAGGAAGATGTTAAGTTTTCTGGTGTCCTCCGGTACTGAAGACGATGTGTACTAGTTACATGCCGAAGGACGGTAACAACATAGTCTGCAGCTGCCAACTGTGTTCGAATTTTTTTAATTGACTTCCTCCTCTCTCTCTCTACACATCCCACCGCCAAACCTTCACATCCTCTATTTTGCTACTTGCAAATATACTATCAGGTCGAGTTTGTTTCATACTCTTGTGAGGCAACATTACACTGCTGGGAAAAGAAATTAGTACACCTGAAAAGGCCCGGTCTAATGCACGGATTTCCGGATTTGGAATGAGCACCTGGTCCCCGGCCCGAATCTGCCCGGTAGACTTGTGTCGAGTCCGGTGAGCCGGCCACACTGAGGATGGTGTTAGGTGGTTTTCCATCTGCCTCGACGAATGCGGGCTGGTTCCGCTTTATTTCGCGTCAGCTACAAAGTCGGCGATTGCTGCGCAAACAAATTCTCCACGTACGCGTACACCAGCATTACTCTACCACGCAAACATAGGGGTTACACACGTCTGGTGTGAGACTTTCCCCGGGGGGGGGGGGCGGTGTCTACCGGGGGCTGAACCGCAAAATAAGCGTGAAAGAGTGGTTCGGTGTGGGCCGGCGGAGGGGTGAAATGGACTGCGGTAGTTGTCGTGGGGTTGTGGGGTTGTGGACCACTGCGACTGCGGCGGGGACGCAGCCTCTCCGTCGTTTCTAGGCCCCCGGTTACATACAATACAGTACAATGCACGTGGAAAGATTACGTCGATTTGGACCTGATGACCGCATGTGCCATCTGGGGGATAGTAATGTACTGATAATAGTTTCAACGTCGTCCGCCATCAGATAACGTAGCGATGTAACTACCAGAGCGCTATCTGTGTCTACACTTCAATTGGTAATGCTCACAGCCAGAAGGTTCAGTGTGGTGCGGACGTGTGAAGCAAGTAGGCAGCGATGCTACGGAGACGCAGCAGCACTTGCTACAGCCAACTGAGCGAATTTGAAAGGGGATGAAATTGTGGCCTTCCGAGTGGCAGGACGGTCCTTTCGGAGAACTGCCTCACAAACTGGACGTTCTACGCCAGTTGTGCAATGATGCACAACATTAGCTTATTCCCAAGAATAAGCAGCTTTCAATCAGTTAATACTCGCCAGAATTCAAACCTGCATTTGTGTCGGACTTCCTTAACTCTTGTACAGAAAGGCGTGCAGTATACTGCTGCATCCATTTTCAATAAGCTACCACTAGAATCCAAAAATCTTAGCACTAACCCACTCGCTGTCAAATCGACACTGAAGAGTTTCCTCATGCGTCACTCCTTCTATTCTGTCGAGGAGTTTCTTGAAAAGTTAAGCTGATTCTTGTTGTATTGTTGACTACGTCTACTTAAACTTATGGCTTGACTTTTTTCGGGTTCATAAACATCTTATTTTTGTCTGTTATTACTTTTATGTTGTAATTTCATGTACTGACACGTTCCATGACCTTGGAGATTTGCTCCTCAATTTCGTCCTACGGAACTTGGTGTAAATAAATAAATGCTGGTCTCAGTGGACACGTGAACATTCTCACACCTATAGACGAGATTCTGGAAGTCCACACAGCACATATGCTCACCAGGATAGTCGTGACACCAGTTGTGGAAGATCGTACAGCTACCACAGAACAGAGAAGACGGCTTTTGACCTACCTTAGACTTGTCAACACGAACTGTTGTGAACTGGTTATTAGCAGTGGGACTATGGGCACACACAGCTCTAGCCTTTCTTTCACTCACGCCACAGCATCGACATGTAAGGCTCAACTGGTGCCGTCAGAGATTCACTTGGAAGGTGGAATGGCGCGCCTTGGTCTTCAGTGATGAAAGCATGTGCTGCCTGCATGCAAGTAATGGTCTTTGTGCGTACGACACAGACCTGTCGACTGCTGCCTTGTGGAGCATATTCGTCAAAAACACCCTGCCCCACTCCAGGCCTTATGGCCTTGGGTGCGATGAGCTGCAACTTTGATTCACGATTGGTATTTCTGATGGGGACGCTAACCAGCGTTCGGTACGTGGAGAATGCAGTTAGACCCATTCTTTCACCATTCTTGCAAAAGGAAGATGATTCGTTCCAACAGGATATGCTCGACAACACACTGCCCGTGAAAGCCAGCGTGCTCTGCAAGACGAGACGTTCAGCAACTTCCCTGAGCAGCATGATCTGCAGACTTGTCTCCAGTCGAGCTCCTGTGGGATATGATGGGTCGAGAAGTGACTCTTGCGACCCGTTAGCCGGAAACTCTTACAGAAGTACGTGAACAGGTCGAGCATGCGTGGCATAACGTATCTCAGGAAAGTATTCACCATCTGTGCGATCGATTGGATGCCGGAGTCAGCGCCTGTGGAGGCTACAACACGTACTAATATGGATGTTTCAGGATGGTCGAGGCCGGGCACCTCAGAACCGCTTGTGCTATTGAGCTATAAATGTGCTTACTTCATGTACTCCACATGCACTCTTTCGACAATAAATCTTGATTGAATTGGAAGCCTCTAAACAGGTTGTGAGGTAACGGGCGAATTGTGGCGCCCTGGAAATATTATGTGTTCAGAGTTGGGGCGGCAGCACAGGACGCCCGTCAAAGCCTGGGCCCAGCAGCAAACACTTGGTGCCAACGTTAGCCGGACGAGAGGGGTAGCCCCAGCGCATGGTCCAGCCGCGTGGACGGGAATTCCGCTGTGACGAGGACGGTGCTTTGTGTCGATGAAGGAGAGTGCCAAAGATGGCGGACTTTGTGAAACCTTAATGGCAGACATTTCACAGTTTGTATAGAAATTAATAGTAGCCAGATGAATCATAATAGCTCAAAAAGAAACATGTACATTACTATTATTTGCACGGCGATTCTGATGGTGTAATCAGATTTTCAATGTCTTTATTAGTTTAAAGTTTAGTATCTGACGGTAAATTGTGCAAGTAAAACCCAGCAACGAATTTTCAAAATCTAAAAGGTTCTTCCGATTTCAACGATCTACGTGTCTTTAGAAAGCTGTTAGTGTAAACCTAAATTGGTATGAATTACAGGCATGTAACTTAAATAGTACATGAGTTATTGGAGGTCAAAGTGGCCGATTACTATCGATCGCGTCAGGCCATAAGTACTCTACAGTTAGACGAAAAAACGGTAGCAGCATGCTTATAAATATATTAGTTCATCCATGTCTTTGTTAATATCCGATATATGCTATTCATGAAGACACTGGTCAATTATTTACTGTGTTTTAGAAAGCACAGAGACATTAGGCTCCTGGCCTACCTTTTGCTTCTTTTCTTTTGATATACGTTAATTTGATTGTTTATGTATTTAGTAATGTGTGTTAGAGCGTGTTATTGTCCAGCCGTAGGAATATTCATTAAATTTCAATCTAGTATTTCGTATGTGCTTAAATATGTGTGTGGGTGCGTTGGTTTGAAGATATGGCGCGAGCGCTCTAGCCAATCACAGCGCTCGTGACTGGGAAGACTGGAAGGAAGCGGGAGAAGAGCATCGTTTAGAGACAGGACATGGGAGAAGTGCAGGACGGTACGGCTCACGACACGGGGGCCGGGACGCGACGGCGCGAAGGAGTCGCGACAGGGACTTGGGGTTTGTGGAGAGGTGTGCGCGTCGTCGTGAGAGGTAGAAATACTTCGGAGTACGGACTTGTGAACTTGTGAGTTTTCAGAGGTGTCTACAGTGAAGACGTAGTGTGCGTTTAGAAGTGAATATCTCGCCAGCTATGTTGTTCATAACGAATTACATGCAGTAGGAATCTATTGTTTCCCTGTTATTCAGCTTATATTTCATTTAATTGCTGGACCATCGACACTAATAAGTGTTTTGCAGAAATATACCACATTCTCAGAAGTACTTCTACTATTGTACTCATCATTTAAAGTGGTTAAGATAGTACCTGCAGATTTTATTTAATTGCAATCTTTCATTTATAAATTTCTACGTTACATTCGCAATTGCCGAGTGATAGGAGCCTTCGACCATTCGATTCATGTGTATATTCATATTGTATACTGTAGACTCAGCAGCATTTGGCTTGTAATGCGACAACTACGTATCCCAGCCCTTAGACAACGAAATCAGCCAAAAAAAAAAAAAAAAATCAGCCAAAAACTTTTAATATTGCAACTCTTGAGTTGGAGGGAGCGTAGTTATTTGAAAGCCCGCAAGGTGTACTAATTTTTTTCCGGCCGTGTGGTTTTGAAATCCTTGTTTTTTTTTTAATCACTTATTATCTATGTTGGGATTGCTGCATTTATTAACACCACGAAGGATGACTTTCTACATCATCCTCAAGACTGACCTGTCGCCTCACATCTGCACTCTGTAATGCAAAACAGTAATTAAAAAAAGCTATCACGTTACCGTCCCTTACAACAAGAAAGGCATCACTAATGTTTATGTCTATAAGCGATCTGTATCCTGCTATCGTTAAAGACACGTATAGCATCACACTGATGCCCACAAAAAGATGTTCAGAACCACTCGTAGTGGCTGAATTAGTCTCTGCAAAATATTGTTACAACCACCTAAAATCCTCCAATCGGTATAGAGCATGCCACATGCGTATTATTGATTCGCCTCAGTATTCCTCGTAATTTGCAGACGTTAATGGATTCGAGGTTACTCTTTGTATTCTTCGACCTTCTTAGAAGTACCAGAAATAACTGGAAGAAAAGAGGGGTATACACGATCTGGAAAGCGGCGCACGCATTCACCACTACCGCAGGAGTGAACTTCCCAGGTGTATTTCCGAGAAGACACGCGGGGCTGACTGCCAAGCTCCCGCTTTGTCATGGAAACACAACACGCACGACGTACAGACCAAGCTTAGACGTACAGTGGATATCACACCAGGCGGAATCAACGATACCACTTGATTGTCTATTACTGTAAATAGGACGTGACTCTTATAAATTGTTCGCATAGCTATATCACGTAATGTTCTAGGTAATCTACATCTACGCCTACATGACTACTCTACAATTCACAATTGTGTGCTTGGCACTATTTCTCTAGCGCCCCACCCTCTAACAGTGTGCGAGAAAAACGAACACTTAAATCTTTCCGTGCGAGCTCTGATTTATCTAATTTTATTTCGATGATCATTTCCCCCTATGTAGGTGGGCGTCAACAAAATATTTCCGCATTTGGAGGAGAAAATTGGAGACTGAAATTTTGTGAAAAGATCTCGCCGCAACAATAAACACCTTTGTTTTAATCAGTGCCACCCGAAGTCGTGTATGATATCTGTGACATTCTCTGCCATGTTTCGCTGTAATACAAAACGAGCTGCCCTTCTATGAACTTTTCCGATGTTCTCCGTCAGTTCTATCTGGTAAGATCCCATACCGCACAGCAGTATTCCAGCAGAGGACGGACAAGCTTAGAGTAGGCAGTCTCTTTAGAAGACGTGTCGCCTTTTTTAAATGTTCTGCCAATAAAAAGCATTCTTTGGTTGGTCTCCCTCACAACATCTATGCTACTATACCAATTTATGCTGTTCGTAATTCCATTCCCTAGGTATTTAGTTGAACTGTCCGCCGTTGGATTTGTGCGATTTGTCCTGTAAACGAAATTTTACGGATTCCTGTTACTAATCATGTGGATGACCTCACAGTTTTCGTTATTTAAGATCGATTGCCACTTTTCTCACCATACAGATATCTTGTTTAAATAATTTTACAGTTGATTTTAATCTTCTAATGACTTTGCTAGACAGTAAATGCCAGCATCATACGCAAGCAGTCTAAGATGGTTTTTCAGATTGTCTCCGAAATCATTTGATCATTAGATCAGAAAGAGCAGAGGGCCTGTAACACTTCTTTGCGGAAGGCCAGATATCAATTCTGCTTTACTCGATGACTTTTCGTCAATTACTACAGTGCAGGTTCGTAAGTGCACTACTAGCAGCTGGATTCGAGCTATTTATCATCTTCGTAAGGTTGTGTACATGCCTTCTTGACGAAAGGGATATTTGCCCTGGCAAGCGACGTTAATGCCATAATACCTTTTACCATACGGGCACGCATAGCACAAGAGCTCTAAATCTTCGTGCATCTGTTTTTAGCCAGACCCGTTGGGCCAACCGATTTTTAATCGTGTGGGGGTATACGTGGCTTATCACAGGATACTGTTACCACTAGAGTAAAGGCAGTGAAAGACTTTCCTTATTACGTCAAAATTGATTTTGTTTTCATAAAATGAACCCTATTTCCATAAAGAGGCCTTTTACAATAATGCACTTTGATGTTTTCCGAGCGAGCAAATGCCGTTCTTGAAGTGATTGTTTGGGAGATCTGCAAAATATCCGTCTGTCACCGTTGCAGCCTCTCCATTGGCTTCAAAATTTTTTTAGTCATTTTGTTTTTAATGTCGGGGCAGTTGTAAATCTGCTGAATACGGTGAAGGTTTCAAGCAATTCGGACTTGAAATCCCACAGTTTCCACACCAGCAAAGCATCCGCTACTGCTGCATTGTCCTGAAATAGATCAGATTACTTGCGCGAGTTGTTGCTTTATTCTTTGTAAGGTAATCAATAAAAACTTTTTACATCCCTGAAAACATATCGTAATTTGTAACTATTGTACACAAGAAAACTGTTTATGGCCCTTGTATTACACCTTTTGCGCTATTTTCTGAGAAAAGATCTTACACAGACCCTTGCGTAGAAAGTCGGTATTTTAACAACCATTTCGCAACACATACGTTTATTATTCTTTCATCTTCGGCTCCCCGTCCGCCGCTCGTGGTCTAGTGGCTAGCGTTGCTGCCTCGGGATCACAGGTTCAAAATGGCTCTGAGCACTATGCGACTTAACTTCTGAGGTCATCAGTCGCCTGGAACTTAGAGCTACTTAAACCTAACTAACCTAAGGACATCACACACATCCATGCCCGAGGCAGGATTCGCACCTGCGACCGTAGCGGTCACGCGGTTCTAGACTGTAGCGCCTAGAACCGCAAGGCCACTCCGGCCGGCTCGGGATCACAGGGTCCCGGGTTCAATTCCCTCCGGGTTGGGGATTTTCTCTGCCCGGGGACTGGGTGTTTGTGTTGTCCTCAACTTTTCATCATCATCATCGTCATTATCATTCGTGACAGTGAGTAGATTGGACTGCGAAAAAAATTGGACTGTGTAATTATTGGGACTTCGAACGGGCGCTGATGACCGCACAGTTGAACGCCCCGCAAACCAAACATCATCATCATCTTTGGTCCCAGAATGTGATTCCTTTGCTGTTTGCTAGTGCGTCAGCATCTATCGATAATCACTTAAATTTGTTACACACTATTTTATTTGATGGACAACCGCAGTAATAAATAGACGTCTTGAGTAATAAGCGCTTGCCTGCTCTCGTAAATAATTTATTTAAGGAGCGGTCTCGTAGTCTAGAAGCCACATCATTAAGCTGAATCTGTCAAATTACAAAAAGCGTTCACTACATTTGAGGTCAAATTATAGCGACAATCAGTAATGAAAAAAAGCAGATTACTTACATGGTGAATCATGACATTAAATCTGCAACATGAAAGGGACCGAACATGCCTTGTCTATGAATAAATGACGCAATTATCGGATTTTGAGGTTAGTGGAAAGTATGGGTCCACAGTTCCTCAAGCGTGCCTAAATTTTCATTTAAAAACTGTAAGAAACGCCAAGAAATATCCTCCCAACCTAATGCAATAAATACCAATAATGGGATAAAATACAGTCAGAAATTAAAAATTAAAAACACTTATCAATCCAACTGGACGATAGTAGGCCGAACATAACCTGTTAACGATTAGATGTAGGGGAACAATCTATCCAGAGTGCTTAAAAATTAATGAAAATGGTGGAAGTATCAACAAGAACACACTTATTAATAAAAACAGTATAAAGACGATAACTGACGGGGAAATCTGTGTGAAAATGGCATAGTAGAAGTACAGCAGACCGTGATGCATTGAGAAGCAGGTGAGAAAGTTCCCAGCTATGGACTAAGCGACAAGCCGTAACGATGGCGGAAATCGGTCTACCAAGCGCAGTGAGGCGATATGGCCTACAGAAATTCGAATGGCGTGGTCACATTGGTACACAAAAATGTTAGGATACTACCCTGAATAAAGTAACAGAACAATTGCAGGTGACAAAAAACCACGAGCAGAAAATAATTCGATTTGTCATATGCTAACATGTGTTTAATTCGCTTATTGCAGCATTTATTCATAATCAAGGAATGTTCGGTCCCGTTGCTGCAACTTTGTCATGGTTCACCAGGTAAGTAATTTGCTATATTTCTGCCTACTAATCGTGACTGTAATTCGGCCACAATTGCAGCGAACAGCTTTTTTAATTTGACAGATTTAACATGATGATATGGCTTCTACGCTACGAAACTGGTAGTCCAATAAAGTACTTGCAAGAGGAGCCAAGTGGTTATTGTTCAATATGCCTTAAATGTGTCTTCCTGGAGATCTTTGTGGATATGGGAAACTGTCGAGAGGATACACCCTCTAGATGATGACTCTAAATTTCGCAGTCCTGTCCAGTTATTAAACATAACTTGGTTACCCATCTGCATCAGGGCTGAGTCACTTCCATAAAATAAGAAGAAGATCCTTCCAAACGGTAATCAACATTATGTCTCTAAGGATATGACACACTAAAGAATAGGGTCGGAGGGAAGGAAATGGCGAATCATATAAATTATTAAAATGTGTTTTACTCACTAATTTAGTGTTGAAGATTATATGTAGCAAGATAGCACACTGCATGAGCTCTTCTGACACTGTAAGTATTTGTTCTGTGTTGATTACTGTACATTTTATTTATAAGAATTTTCTTGTTTGCTTTCCTTTGACAAATGAAGGGCTTATTTCAATAGTGGTACAAGTCCATTTTTGTTCATTCTGAGATACAGAGCCGGCCGGAGTGGCCGAGCAGTTCTAGGCGCTACAGATTGGAACCTCGCGACCGCTACGGTCGCAGGTTCGAATCCTGTCTCGGGCATGGATGTTTGTGATGTCCTTAGGTTGGTTAGGTTTAAGTAGTTCTAAGTTCTAGGGGACTGATGACCTCAGAAGTTAAGCCCCATAGTGCTCAGAGCCATTTGAACCATTTTTTGAGATACAGAGTCATAAAGTTAAATGAGCGCTGAAAAATCTGCAGTTGAGATACCAGAAATATTCAAGTATATCTGAAGTTGAGATAGCAGAAACATTCAAGTATATATTCTTGAATATTTCTTGTATCTCAACTGCAGATTTTTCAGCGTTCATTTAATTTTAGGACTCTGTATCTCAGAATGAGCAAAAATGGACTTGTACCACTATTGAAATAAGCCCTTCAAATAATGTGCGACGTACTACGACTGAAATCACGCTTCTGACGGAATGCAAGGTCTCGCAGCTGGCTGTATGACGTCTGTCTAAACTTACGCAGTATTCTGCAGAAGAAGCGCGCTTTCCGGTCGAGTTCACTGGAGCTGCATTATTCATGAGGCACGGTCGACGTTCAGCACCGCGTTTAAGATCCAGATGGAGGCGATTCATTACAGGATGACAGTTCGAAAAGGGATCGGTAAGAAATAGAGCACCTGTGGTCGGTAAATGGTTTTGCATCTCTGCGATAAAAATAGGATTGTAATCCAGATGGAGGCGATTCATTACAGGATGGCAGTTTGAAAAGGGATCGGTAAGAAATGGAGCACCTGTGGTCGGTAAATGGTTTTGCGTCTCAGCGATAAAAATAGGCTTGTAATCAAAAAGTTACTCAGACCTGTGGGGATTTGGAATCCTGATATAAAGTAGAGACTTCATCAAATTTTCTCATATTGAAAACTTAGAACTAGCGTTGGAAAAAAATTTCAGTCGCCAAGATCGTATAAATTAGTGTTCCTGTTGACAACCACTTCCGACATTTGTAATCGTCACCATCTGATCTAAAATAATAATAATAATAATAATAATAATAAAATCCATTGTCAGTTAGTACTTCACTCTGTGTTATCATTATGGTGAATAAAATACAGCACTTGTCGACAGCAAAACCGTTTATAGTTAAAAAGTACCTTGTGTGGATGCCCGTTGTCGACAAATTTGTATATGCTGTGCTGCATTTTATCCACCATCGTGACAACATGGCATGAGGTACTAACCCACAATGGAAAACGTTTAACAACAAAAAATTTTTGAAGACTAGAAGATGACAGTTACAACCGTCTCAACAGCTTGTCAAAAATAAAGACTAATTTATGTGATCTTGGCTATTGAAAGTTTTTCTCAAGTAGATACGTCAACTGTAAAACTCTCCTCCTACTTTAACCATAAGGGCAACGTCCTTGCCGCAGTGGATACACCGGTTCCCGTCAGATCACTGAAGTTAAGCGCTGTCGGGCGTGGCCGGCACATGGATGGGTGACCATCCTGGCCGCCATGAGCTGTTCTCGAGGTGCACTTAGCCTCGTGATGCCAATTGAGGAGCTACTAGACCGAATGGTAGCAGCTCCGGTCAAAGAAACCATCATACCGACCGGGAGACCGATGTGCTGAACACACGCCCCTCCTATCCGCATCCTCAGCTGAGGATGACACGGCGGTCGGATGGTACCGATGGGCCACTTATGGCCTGAAGACAGAGTGCTTTTTACTTTAATCATATGTTCAACAATCGAATTTTAGAGGGCTCCATGCAGCGAATGTACTTGTATCAGTTGTAGCAAATGCTATGGGCATGAGTAGTTTTGAATTGGAAATATCAATACCTTATTTAATGGAAAACCGCACCAGATGCTGATAACGACTTTGAGTCCATACCGGTTTCGGCCTTTATATTAGGCCGTATCATATGGTTCTGAAAAATTATGCCGTAGAGGAGCACCTTGCACGGAAGATGCTGTTAAAAGATTACGTGCCCAATGGAGAGATTAATAGTAATGACACAGTTCTAGCTTATTCTTTGCAGAATTGGTGAGGGGAGAGACATGGAATACACTGACGACTGGATGATAGAAGAGTTAAGACACTAAGAAAGTACCTCCATGTTACTTGAAGGAGCTGTAGAGGGCAAAAATTGTAAGGGAAGGCAGTGACTAGAGTCTATCCAAAAGGTAAGTGAGCAGGTTTGGTATAAATGCTACCCTGATATGAAGAGGATGGCTCAAGAGAGGAATTCATAGCGAGCCGCATCAATCTAGTCAGAAAACAGAAGACAAAAAATCATATGGGTGAGTGTGCAGAGTTTAAAAGCAATGGAAATAACTGGTCATTCACATAAATCGCTGAGTACCTTCAACGTAACTCTATTTCATTAAATCAGAGTTTAAGCTGTGTTCACACGAGGGCTTTTTTATTCACAAACAGAATACCCTCAGAGACGTTCTGCTGTTTTTGCAATCCTGATTTTGTCTTTCCTTCCTCTAATTCTGAGTTTAAGCATAATGCGTCTACTGCATGTACTGATTGTTTTCCACTGTTGCATAATTTCGATTTTTATGCCACTGTCAAGCATAAAACTTATTACAATGTTACGAACTGTTTTATGGTGGCCCTCCATGTGCTGTGTGCGAACAGCTTTGCGCTCTTTCCACAAATGCTTCAACTGCTGCTTGAAAATGGCTAAATTGTCGAAACTGTACAGGATGGAAAATAAACTATAATTACATCTGATGGAGGACATGGCATTTCAGAAATTTTTGCTTTACTTTGTTGATATTATTTTATTTTATTTTTGCTGCCGTGTAGAATTGACCTGACACCAGTGACTAACACAGATTTTGTTTCCACAACATAAAATTATACATATTCATGATGTGAAGCTTATTTGATCCCTTATTATTTTAAAAAAGTTTCTACAAAGTTGCAGATTTAAATGCTTGTAATCTTAAAACTAAAAAGGAAACGGAAGAGCTTAAAATTAACAATTTACGTATTTAGAAAACAGGAAATTAAGATGTTAGGAAGATAGGAAATAGGAACACAGGAAGGCGCTTAGATTTATGGTAGCTCAGATGGACAGTGAGAATCATTGTAGCTTGAGAACGCTTCCGTTGATTCCTGTCTGCGTAAAACAACTTGGGATTATGTGTCCGCCTTGATGGAAAACACTTCTGTTTATTTTCTTCCCCAAACTAGTTTCAGCGAAATACCACCTTCATCAGTGGGCTTCTGTATTCCGAAACAAGCAAAAATAACAACGTTACAAAACATGACGACAAATGTATTACATGTGTTCTGGTGATTCCAGATTCTGCATCGCGTGAATGGTTTTATAAAGCCGTTGCACTTTACAGTCTTTTCTTATAATTTCTATTTTTGTCGCTGTTTCTTCGGCATACAGCATTTCCCCGTAAGAAATGATCGGCTGTTATTAACAAATATGAGAATGTGGGTTTACAAGCGTCAGTGTTATTCCTATTTGAATTTAATTTTCAGAACAGAAATACCACATACACACACACACACACACACACACACACACACACACAAACACAAAGGTGATAATGTTACATATTTCTACATTTTTACGGCAACAAAAAAACAAATCAACAAACATGAGTACGTGACATTGTATATTACAATCTAGCACCCAGCAAAATAGTATTCACAGCACTATTGCGAATTCCAGTAGTAGTATTACTAACGTCTGTAAGTTCTTGCTAATTACAGCCGCTCATACCTTACAGATGACATGCTGTATGCTGAAAATACGGCAACAAAAATAGAAATTATGAGAAATGACTCTAAAGCACAACGGTTTTATAAAACTATTCACGCGATGCAATGTCTGGAACCAAACAGCACACAAGTATCACCGTTTTTCGTAAAATTTTGTAACGTAGCTGATGTTTGCATGTTTCAGGGTAAAGAAACCCACTGGTGATGACGGCATTTCACTGCAACTTGTCTGGGGAAGAAAATAAACATCAAGGAGGACGTTCAGTCCCATACTAAAGACATTGAGCCTCTCGCTCCTGGGCAGCCACCACCCGATCCACTACGACTGGCTGGCGTAGACCTGAGAAATACTTTGAGCCTCTCGCCCTAGGATGGCGTCATCCTACGTTAAGTTACACACGGCAGCGTGTGTCATCGCCTATCTCTACATTTCTCTTACAATTACTGCCTAATGAACATTTGTTTTCGTGACACTATGGTAATTACACGTATACTTAGTCGTTATTCTATAGTTGCCCGTCTTCGCCTGTGGTGCTGTCGTCTGATTCGCTACCACTACTGCTGTTGTCTGTGGAGTCATTCGTCACCCGTTGCCACCAGTACGGAAGAGCACGTAGCTGTTCTTTTATCAACAATGGCATCCGGGTTCCTGTGTCATCGCATAGGTCATGAAGTGCTGTGGACATCGTATGCCCTGACGAGCTGAATTGACAATCAGTCGCTCCCATGGCGCAGCGCGTGATTTCGAAGCAGACTAGGTGCTGATATGCACAAGGAAAACGGACCAACTCTTGTAGTTGCCACAGTAGTGTAGATGCTACCACAGTAGGAAGTTCAGTTGAAGAGGAATGGACATTCCTACAAATGGTAATCGAATATGTTCAACAAACATAGGTACGGAGAAGGTAACGAACAACGACGAAGAAACATTGGAACGGACGATATCCTTCATCTGATGGACAACAGAAAGAAGTACATAAATGTATAGGGAAAGACACGAATGCAGCTACACAAGTTTTTTTTTACTATCAAAAACAGTCTTGATCACATTTTATTTATTACGGTGACCGGTTTCGACCACTACTGTGGTCATCTTCACACCAATGAGTAAGAACCTCCTTCTGCTGTGATTTTCCAGCAGAATGAAGTTCTTACTCATTGGTCTGAAGACGACCACAGTAGTGGTCGAAAGCGGTCACCATAATAAATAAATTGTCATCAGGACTATTTTTGATGGTAAATATTTGTAACACACTGATCACTGTTCTCTCCCATAATGTATTCAAAAGTAAGTAAGCTACACGAGTTATTTAGGAACGGAATAAATAGTAAAAGCATGGAAGCCGAGGTTAAAGTGCCGTAAGAAAAAATGTAAAGAATCGAAAAAGAAATGATTGTCGGAAGGACTGATTCAGTATATGGTAAAGCCAAAACAACTTTTGGTGAAATTAAAAGAAAGAGAGGCGACGTTAAGAGTGCAACGGTAATACCACTGTTAAACGCAGAGGAGAGAGCAGATAGGTGCAAAGAGTACAGCGAAGTCCTCTGCGAGGAGAGAGGTAGCTTAGAAATTTAAAAAATTGTTCAAATGGCTCTAGCACTATGGGACTTAACTTCTAAGGTCATCAGTCCCCTAGAACGTAGAACTACTTAAACCTAACTAACCTAAGGACATCACACACATCCATGCCCGAGGCGGGAGAATAAATGGGAGGGAATATGGATGCTATAGAGGATTAGGTGTTAGAACTGTAGTTTGAGCTGTGGAAAACTTACGATTAAACAACTGAGAAGAGATAGACGACATTCATTCAGAATTTCTAAAACTGTTGGAAAACGCGGAAACCAAACGATAAATCTTGTTGATCTGTAGAATATATGACTCGAGTCATACCATCAGACTTTCGGAAAAATACCATACACTCAGTCTAGAAAATACCAAGGGCAGATAAGTGTGAGAACTACTATCAAAAACAGTCTTGATCACATTAGGCTATAGGGAAGGTAAAAGCATCAGAGAAGCAGCTCTAACGTTGCGCTTGAAGAATAGGGACACATTCATAGAATTTGCCGATACACAATGAGCTTTCGACAACGTAAAATGGTTCAGGGTATTTGAAATCCTGAGAAAAGTAAGAGTAAGCTATAGGAAAAGACGGGTAATACATTGTTCCCTCTTGGGTTTTGTACATAATGAAAGGCAGACCAAACCCGAAGTGTTCGTATTATAAAGGATGTGAGACAGGTATCTCACCGCTACTGTTAAATCTGTACAGTGAGGGAGTATTGACGGAAATAAGAGATTCGAGAGTGGAGTAGAAAATCAGAGTGAAAGGACGTTGCTATTCCTTAGAGAAAATGAAGGCAAATTAGAGGATCTGTTGGATGGAATGAGCTGTGTAATGACCAAAGAATGTGGACTGAGAGTAAAACGAAGAAAGACGAAAGTATTGAGGAGTAGCATAGATGAGAACGGCAAGAAACTAAAATCAGAATTGGTGATCACGAAGCTGATGAAGTTAAGGAATTCTGCTACCTAGGCTCCGTGAAGGACGGAGCAAGAAGGACATAAAAAGCAGACTAGCAGTGGAAAAAAGGCCTTAATTTGATGAAGAAATTTCTGAAAATATATATTTGCATCACAGCATTGCTTGGTAGTGAATCAGTGACATGGGAAAACTGGAAAAGAAGAGAATCGAAGTGTTTTAGATGTTGTACTATACAAGGATGTTGAAAATTAGGTATCGATATGGTAAGGAGTGAGGAGGTTTTCCGCAAAATCAGCGAAGAAAGGAACTTGAGGAAAATACTGACAAGAATAAGCAACAAGATGATGCGATATACGTTAGCACACAAATAACTTCCATAGTACTAGAGGGAGCCGTAGAGGATAAAAACTGTTGGGAAAGTCATAGTTTGGAATATAACAAATAACTGAGGACATGGCTGCAAGTAGTAGTTGGCACAAGAGAGAAATTGGTGGCGGGCTGCATCAAACCGGAAGAATGATAACTCAAAACTATTTTTCTATACCGTCTGTTTAATTCTTTCTGTAAATATTTTATTTTCCTTACCAGCGCCATAAGCTGTTCAGACTATATAATCAGGAAGGCAATTTACTGGCGTTCCAGTCTCCCATGATTGTTAGATTACTATCTCCACTTACATTTTCAATTACCTATTTAATAATTCTCAAGTACTTTCTCAATCTTTTCATCTTCTGATTGTGACGTCGGCATGTATAACCAAACTGTTGTTGGCGTTGGTTTACTGATCAATACATCATATTCGATTTTCTCATGAGAACAATCCTATTAGTGAACTGTTTACAGCAGCTTATACTCTCTGTCCGACTGTCCTACTCACACCGAATCCTTCTTTCGTTACACCATTTTCTGCTGCTGTTGTTTTTGCCATCTATTTCTCTGATTAGAAGTCCTTACTTATCTTCTTTCCACTTCACTTCATTGATCCCCCTCCGGACCTACTAGCCTATATCGGTATTGAGCCTTCGCATTTTCTTTTTCAGTTTTTTTTAGCTTTCCATTCACGTCTAACATAGAGAAATAGCGCGAACCCACCTGGATTACTTCATAATCATGCAGAGATTCGGTAAATACAGTAGATGTTGGACTGTAAGGTGTACCCAGGACCACAATTTAGTAGTGATGGTGAGCACATTGCGTTTGAGAGAATTGTCTGGAAGAATGAATGTGGAAAGAAGTGGTATACTGGGGTAGTGAGGAATGATGGGGGACGTTTGGTGTTTTGTAAGGTTGAAGATCCTGCGATAGTGAATACAACAGTAGCCAGCTGAGTTTAAGAGGAATGGACATCTCTAAAAAAGGCAGTAGATACAGTGAAGCCCTCTACGAGGGGAGGACTCGGCTTGCGAAGTGGCAAAGTAACCTAAGGCAACAGAAGTAGTCTTTCAACTGATCGACGAAAGAAGAAAGTTCAGGGAAGAGGCAGGAAGACAGCAACTATAAGTCAGTTACGAATGAAAATGATAGGAACTGCAGGGAAGCCAAGGCGAAATGATGGAATAAAAAGTGTGAAGAAACTGGACGTGGCGCTTGATAATGAAAGCAAGAAAAATCAGGAACGTCCGTAGGATTTTTCGATCTAGCAAAAGTGTCGGACATTGTAAAATGGCTCAAGATGTACGAAATTCTGACAAAAATAGAAGTAAACCATAGGAAAAGACGAGTAATATACAATATTCACAAGACAAAAAAGGAACAATGATAATGGAAGACGAAGAATGCAGTGCTCGGATTAATAATAGTGTAAGACAGGGATGCAGTCTTTCGCTATTATTGTTCAACCTCTACACCGAAAAAGCAATGACAGGAATAAAACAAGGCTTCATGAGTGGGATTAAATTCTGAGTGAAAGGATATCAGTGATCAGAATAGATGAGGAAAGGAATAAACGGAAAACGCTAATAAGAAGAAGGGACAGGATGGGTGGGATGATATTACATCTGTTAAGACGTCAGGGAGTAAGTTCACATCAGGGAATAACTTCCACTGTGCTAGAAGGAGCTGTAGAGGGTAAAGACTGAAGAGGAAAGCAGAGACTGGAATACATCCAGCAAATAATGGAGGACGTAGATTGCAATTACTAAACCGGCCGCCATTTCCGAGCGGTTCTAGGCGCTTCAGTCAGGAACCACGCTGCTGCTACGGTCGCCGGTTCGAATCCTGCCTCGAGCATGGATGTGTGTGATGTCCTTAGGTTAGTTAGGTTTAAGTAGTTCTAACTCTATGGGACTGATGACCTCAGATGTTAAGTCCCATAGGGTTTAGAGCCATTTGAACCATTTTTGCAATTTCTTCCCTGAGATGAAAAGGTTGGCACAGGAGAGGAATTTTTGGCGGGCAGCATCAACCAAGTCTGAAGACTGATGACCAGAAAAAAACACATAAAATAAATTTTCAAAGCATTTTAAACTACACAGTTCACTACCTGAACGCATCATGTAAGTACCTCCCCTACCACGTTATCACTGACCTTTTCATCTGGATGCCGATATCTCGATACTTCAGAAAATGTTTCCATCAAAAAACTAGAAGGAAGTTATCACCGTGAATGTATGGGAGAAAATTCCTCAATATGCAGGTGTCAGCTCGTACGTAAGGTGCACACGTCGAAAAATATACTGTGTGGTGTACTGGAGAAGCTGAGGAAGTATGACGTAGAACAGGGGAGAGAAGTCTACGGTATGCGGAAAACTTCGAACAGTACAAGAGGCAGGTTATTGGGGCTTGTATAGATTTAAGCGAATATTGCCGTGGAAACTAAAGGACTAGCAGAGAACTAAAGGGGTTTGAGTTTGAATGGGTGTCATTCAGCCATTCAGCACGTTTGACGAAGGAAAAGATAAAGAAATTAGCACTGAATAAAAATAAATGCAAACTGAAACATAGTTAGGTTTATTTATACACGACATCTTGCAAACAATAAATGTACGTTGTAACGTGACAGAATGGGACAAAATATTCAGAATACATCGATAGAGTGTCAATAGAAAATTACGATATCCATATTGGTCATTGTGTACGTTCATTACAGTCAATTATCTGTTCTACAAATCAATGTCTATATCAAATAAACACCTTGCAGTATAGTTAGCTGGTCATTTCAATATGTACTACTGTTTAAAGGTCGTCACCATAATTTGAATGTTAACAAACACAAGCATCTTGACTTTTCGAATTTTCAAGCAGAAAAGCAATAGTTATATTTAAAGTATCGTACATAATATTAACAAAAATATGTTAGTAACTTTCGAATGAACATATTTAAAAGTAATTAACGTTTTCGTGTAATGTATTGTTTGCTCAACTGGAATTACATATTTGCGGGACATAATTTTTGTAAATCACCAAAACTATACTGAAATTCTATAGAGTAATTCGAATCAGAAGTCAACTTTATTCATAAATAAACTGCTCAGATTTGCGGAACTTTAACTGTAATTCTAAAAAAGTAGGCAACCCAAAATGTATGTACTTAATTTTCACTATTGCTATTTTATGTAAGCCGCGCGGTTAAATCCATGGCGGAGGACTGTTGTGTTGGTTCAGTGCTCAGTTTCTGTTATCGCAGTGCATGTTTTGTCTCAGTGCTGTTACAGTTTTCGTCAAGTCATTTTTGTGTATGTTATTATTACAGTCTCATTATTGTAATAGGTAGTTAAAATCTAAGTATGGCGTGTCGTCTGCGTTTATTCGTAATTAGTATGCAGAACATATGCCTTGATAATGCAAATTGGTTCGTAGGCACGACTTACTGGAAAAATATTTATATTTCGACACCCTGAGTCACACCACCCAAACAGCCCGTAGCAAATACTTGGAAGATTTATAGCGACGGCGACGGTGGTTTCATCAAGTTTCGTTTTTCTGTCACGCTACAAGGTTGCCACATTCCTCATGGTCTTCGGCAAAATCCGAACTTGAATTATCCCAACTTGTCTTCACTGACAACTTTATTAGTGAAATTGTGAATGCGCCAAATACGTTTGCTAAAGAAAAGATACAGAAAGTCAATCCACTTGCCAAACGGTCACTGTGCAGCATGGACGGACGTTTTATTAGAAGAACTTGGTGTAATACTGAATGTGTCTGTTAGATTTCAGTTTTGACAGCACTTGGTCACAACAGTCAAGATTAGGTGTTTCGTGTATGATAAATTTATTAATAGTGCATAACAATTTTCCATTCTGACAGCGTGTTAATTCTGTAAATATTAGCTGTTCCAGTTTACCGCATTCCATTCACCTATTTCGACAATGTTCTGACACATGATCAGGGTAGTAAGTATTATATTCAAATGTTTTATTTTTTTATGTTACACTTTCTGACACGTTCCACACGCAGGAGAATCATCTCATTTTTTTGGTCTATGGAACGAAAACTGAATCTAATCTAATCTACGGCCTTTAATTTGAAGGCAGAATTACTTAACCATTTTACAGAAGACTACCTACAACGAACTCCATTTTTCAAGGATGTTTCCTCTCATCTCCGTTTTTTTCATTATATATATGACGCTTCTTTTAGTCCCACCTGTTATGGGGATGCCAACGTACAAGAAGGAGCAAGGTGAGGAACGCTAGTGAGTGTATTCACAGTGAATGCAAAGAAATTTATATAACAATGAGAAACGTGGCCGTAGATGAGCGCACAGCAGGATTCAAAGGAAGAATGCAAGTTCTATTAACCAAATAAGTCTACGAGGCGTGTTTACGAGTTTTCTGTCTGTGTGATTGAGAAAATATTCTATATTATGGTAAGAGAACTACAGAAAATCTAATTCGTCCTGGTTCTCCTTTTTCAACCCGAATAGCGGTTCATTTGGGGCAGCAATTGATAGCTTGCGCGATTGGTTCAGGCTATCACATCCTTAGTGATAGGTTCCACACAAGCCCTCAACTTACTCGGGAATTGTACGAAATAAAATTTTATCTAACAAGTACAGTTACGCCATCTATTAAGGATTTCATGTGACCTGAACAAGACGAAACTTGCTGAATGTGAGTTATGTCCATATCAATGGCTCTGAGCACTATGGGACTTAACATCTGAGGTCATCAGTCCCCTAGAACTTAGAACTACTTAAACCTAACTAACCTAAGGACGACACACACATCCATGCCCGAGGCAGGATTCGAACCTGCGACCGTAGCGGTCGCGCGCTTCCAGACTGAAGCGCCTAGAACCGCTCGGCCACTCCGGCCGGCTATGTCCATATTACAATAAGATGAAAAATATGTGCCTTTCATTCCATGAAAAGAGGATACTGACAATTGTGAGTCCTCAAACCCAGTTGATCACTGGTTATTTGGAGAAAGAGGTTCTGCAGTTCCTGAAACCCATTGTTATTCTGTAATACACTAGGCTTATGGGAGGGGTGGACAGGGCAGATCAGTACTTTGGTTGCTATTGTTTTACAAGTCGGTCATACAGGTGGAGAAAAAAAAATTACTCCTCTGGCTCACTGAAGTTGCTGTAGTGAACTTAATTCAAGAGAGAAAAACAGATGTGAAGAAGAACTACAGCCTTATCTTTCCTATAAAGGAAATATTATCAGACAGCTAGTCGGCCACGTGAGAAATACAAATTCAAAGCAAAGCCTGATCTGAGGAGAGACTGAATGGGAAGATGCGTTTTATAACGCAAAATGAAAAAAAAAATCGTCAAAGACTGCATGGTCTACAGCCAAAGCAAGAAGAAAGCAGAATCCGTTTTCCGCTGCCAAAAATGCAAGAGGAAGCCTAGAATTTAGCCGGGAAAATGTTCTACGAAATGTCACGCAAAAAAAAAAGAATGAGCAACCATAAACATGAACACCGCGTGTAGTTTCAAAAACTAGTGTAAAAGAAAATAAAGTTGTCAAGTGACCTTCTACTGCATTTTATTATTTTAATACAGTAGCGTACTAACCCGTAATCCCTTACAGTCTTCTTCAAGTAAAATAAATGAGTTGGGGAGAATGCAATGAGTAGAAAAATTGGATTGGAAAAGGTTAAGTATTGTTATGCTTGGCCCATTTCAACATGGATAGACGGATCTGTCTTCCTAGATTTCCGAAATACGTTTGACACATACGATCTTTACAAATACGTCATTGGTTCGAAGAACATTTGATCAATAAAACTCAGAATGCTGTACTGGACAGTGGCTCAAAATGGCTCTGAGCACTATGGGACTTAACATCTGAGGTCATCAGTCCCCTAGAACTTAGAACTGCTTAAACCTAACTAACCTAAGGACATCACACACATCCATGCCCGAGGCAGGATTCGAACCTGCGACCGTAGCAGCAGCGCGGTTCCGGACTGCAGCGCCTAGAACCGCACGGCCACCCGGCCGGCACTGGACAGTGAACGCTCTGTAGAAACAAAAGTATAATGGTCTCAATTAGAGCCATAAATTAAACAAAATTATTGCACGGTGGGCTCCAAGGAAGCGTCATAGGGCTCCTAATACACTCCTGGAAATTGAAATAAGAACACCGTGAATTCATTGTCCCAGGAAGGGGAAACTTTATTGACACATTCCTGGGGTCAGATACATCACATGATCACACTGACAGAACCACAGGCACATAGACACAGGCAACAGAGCATGCACAATGTCGGCACTAGTACAGCGTATATCCACCTTTCGCAGCAATGCAGGCTGCTATTCTCCCATGGAGACGATCGTAGAGATGCTGGATGTAGTCCTGTGGAACGGCTTGCCATGCCATTTCCACCTGGCGCCTCAGTTGGACCAGCGTTCGTGCTGGACGTGCAGACCGTGTGAGACGACGCTTCATCCAGTCCCAAACATGCTCAATGGGGGACAGATCCGGAGATCTCGCTGGCCAGGGTAGTTGACTTACACCTTCTAGAGCACGTTGGGTGGCACGGGATACATGCGGACGTGCATTGTCCTGTTGGAACAGCAAGTTCCCTTGCCGGTCTAGGAATGGTAGAACGATGGGTTCGATGACGGTTTGGATGTACCGTGCACTATTCAGTGTCCCCTCGACGATCACCAGTGGTGTACGGCCAGTGTAGGAGATCGCTCCCCACACCATGATGCCGGGTGTTGGCCCTGTGTGCCTCGGTCGTATGCAGTCCTGATTGTGGCGCTCACCTGCACGGCGCCAAACACGCATACGACCATCATTGGCACCAAGGCAGAAGCGACTCTCATCGCTGAAGACGACACGTCTCCATTCGTCCCTCCATTCACGCCTGTCGCGACACCACTGGAGGCGGGCTGCACGATGTTGGGGCGTGAGCGGAAGACGGCCTAACGGTGTGCGGGACCGTAGCCCAGCTTCATGGAGACGGTTGCGAATGGTCCTCGCCGATACCCCAGGAGCAACAGTGTCCCTAATTTGCTGGGAAGTGGCGGTGCGGTCCCCTACGGCACTGCGTAGGATCCTACAGTCTTGGCGTGCATCCGTGCGTCGCTGCGGTCCGGTCCCAGGTCGACGGGCACGTGCACCTTCCGCCGACCACTGGCGACAACATCGATGTACTGTGGAGACCTCACGCCCCACGTGTTGAGCAATTCGGCGGTACGTCCACCCGGCGTCCCGCATGCCCACTATACGCCCTCGCTCAAAGTCCGTCAACTGCACATACGGTTCACGTCCACGCTGTCGCGGCATGCTACCAGTGTTAAAGACTGCGATGGAGCTCCGTATGCCACGGCAAACTGGCTGACACTGACGGCGGCGGTGCACAAATGCTGCGCAGCTAGCGCCATTCGACGGCCAACACGGCGGTTCCTGGTGTGTCCGCTGTGCCGTGCATGTGATCATTGCTTGTACAGCCCTCTCGCAGTGTGCGGAGCAAGTATGGTGGGTCTGACACACCGGTGTCAATGTGTTCTTTTTTCCATTTCCAGGAGTGTATTATTGGCATACATAAAAGCCTTGTTAGATAGTATCAGCAACAGTATAAGACTGTTCGTGTTTTTGTACGGAAGAGAGTCACCGCAGGACGATCGTAACGAAATACAGAAAGAATTGGACAAAATTCGCACTCGTTAATGAATGTGAATGAAAGTAAGATATTACATAGGTACTTCGGGAAGTAAGTTACACATGTCGTCCCACAATAAGGCCACTACGCAACAAGAGTGGCGCATTGTCAGAAGGGAGTAAATGTTCAGCGTTTCCTGCAGACACAGCTATTCTGTTATACGAATAACTGGCGCATCACAGTGTGCCACTGAAATGGCGCGGAAATTAGAAGACAAAACAAAAAAGATAAATTGAAACCAGGTAACCAGAAATCAGTGTAATTGACTGTACGCATTATTTACAAATAACGCTTCCTACACATAAGTGAACGTCTCAGTTTCCTATTACAGAAGTAACTTCTCTACTAATTTGGCAATAACTGACCAGAAAATGAAACAAGGAACTTGGTATGTGTGGTATGAGTAAGGTCGAAGCAAAGGGGCCATTCGAAATCGCCACATTGTGTACAAATAAATTCACAGGTATAGTTGTGCATTGCAAGGACTACTACAACATAATTATATGCAAAAGTTTTTTATCTACTTATTCCATTGACTAACACGTATAAAAAGCTACAACTCATGACCAGATTCCTAACAGCGAATAGAGGAACGTGATAACCACAAATTGTTTTGACGATTAACAAGAAGTCATAAGTAAATTCAAAAATTATTACATTCTCAAAATGATTCAAATGGTTCTAAGCACTGTAGGACTTAACATATGAGGTCATCAGTCCCCTAGACTTAGAACTACTTAAACACAACTAACCTAAGGAGATCACACACATCCATGCCCAAGGCAGGATTCGAACCTGCGACCGTAGCAGCAGCGCAGTTCCGGACTGAAGTGCCTACACTGCTCGGTCACAGCGGCCGGCTATTATATTCGCAGTAAAAGTTTAGATGACTGCTTAAGCTACACATAGCGACTGTAAAAATATTAATACTTTCATCACTTATCTTATTTATTAGAAAAATAAGTTGCCATTCAAGTCTTCAAACATGATTTCCCACAAATAAGCTTTTTTGAGATGTAACACTGCTATTGTTGGTGTGTAAATCTAGCAGTAAATGGTTCAAACCTGACAAGACTTAAAAGATTATAGAATATCTAAAAGCCCGGACTTGCCCTTTTGTACGATTTGGTTTGAAACGGCACCCATGAACCGCGCAGGTAAACCTAGTGAGAGGATTCCCGGCTGGCGGTATTCGGATGTCGCCCCCCCCCCCCCCCTCCCACCCTCCAGCCACGCCGCGTGATTACGTGCTGCGTTGCATCACGGAGAGTCGGCCCTGGGGGCATCGCTTTCCACACGGCTGCCCAGGAGACGCCGTTCCGTGTTTCTCTCTGGTATCAGCGCACCACTCCACAACACTCTCAACACACCTGGTTCACCAGCACAGCTAGTGACCCGCGTACTTTTTCTTTTCAGCCTTTCACATTACAGTTGTCAGGTATTTATACAATTATCCGGTCACCTGTTAGTGGGCACTGATACGAGATGTGTTCATCATTTGTGTTGGCTTGAGCTCTGCGAGACACTTTGAGTGAGCTCGCCGAACGTAACCAGAGAAGATCGCTATGTTGGATGCTGGGGACTGGAATAAAGTCGACGCTCTAATGGGTTCAGATTGGAACAATCGGCAGGCAAGTCCATTTCAGGACTGTTATTGTCTTTTCATTGTGAGACGATGCATTGACATACTCATACAATCATCGTCTCCGAACTGTTACCATACTGTAAGCAGTACACGATGCTGTAAAATCTCTTCATATGTTCATCATTTTGATTTGCAGCTCCTTGTGTTGGCCGTGTTTGCAGTTAAAATTGTTGGATGTGAGGTCCGCCAGCTATGCAAAACACCGTTTTTTCTCAGTACCCAAACATGTTTCGGCAACACTGTGCCATCATCAATGGGTTTTCGTTTTTATTTATTCTGTAATGTGAACATTTTTGTTAAATGATTATAAAATTATGTGCATTTTTAATTCAAACAATAGATCGTTTCTTTTTGTAGATACCTTTACATTTGGTGTGCGTGAATTTTATGGATCACTTGTGTGTTAATTACTACAGGTAGCTTGTCATCTGCAACGAAACGATGTTGATGAGAAACTTTCTTGCTGGGAGTTAACCTATCTTCTAGAATGTAATTCAGTTTGTCGCGATGTTTTCTCGCCTAAATTCGTTTCTACTTACGTTTTCGTATGGTAAGCACTTCCGTTCTCCGCATCATGCTGAGGTGTTGTGATGCACAAGTAACTATAACAAGTATTTCCCACAAATAACGTAGTAAAACACTTTTCACTTCACCAAAACACAATGTGATTGTGGTTTGTTGTGTGTCCCAAACCAGTCAGTGTTCATTTGATCACCAGAGCGTTCGGCGCCATATTTGTTTTTTTTTTTGCATTTTATTTTTGTGCGTGTGTGTGTGTGTGTTTTCTGTGCGCTTCTCAGCTGTGTGTGTTGTCTTGTATATAGTATTCCTTTTGTGTGTAAATGGTGCGTCTTTGCAGATCACAACACCTCAGCATGATGCGGAGAACGGAAGTGCTTGCCACACGAAAACGCAAGTAAAACGAATTTAGGCGCGTAAACATCGCGACGAACGAAATTACATTCTAGAAGATAGGTTAACCCCCAGCAAAAAACTTTCTCATCAACTTCGTGTGGTTGCAGTAATTAACACCAAGTGATCCAGAAAATTCATGCACACCAAATGTAAAGGTATCTACAAAAAGAAACGATCTATTGTTTGAACTAAAGATGCACATAATTTTATAATCATTTAACAATAATGCTCACATTACAGAATAAATAAAAACGAAAACCCACGGATAATGGCACAGTGGTGCCGAATCATGTTTGGGTACTGAGAAAAAACGGTGTTTTGCATAACTGGCGGACCTTACATCCAACAATTCTGTTCATGTGCTTCCACATTTAGCGTATTCTTAAGTGCAATAACGGGATCACACTCTAACCACGCAAAGTACTCCCACACTGTGGCACCACTTCCTCTGTATTTCACTGTTGGCACTACATACGATGCCAGGTAACGTTCTAGAGGTATTCACCAAACCCATCGGATTTTCACATGGTATAGCGTGATTCATCACGCCAGATCATTCGATTCCAGTGCTCCACTGTCCCTGGTGGATTTGTTACTCGGGTGGCCTCTAAGGAGTGGTCCACGTTCGAAGACACTGAGCTCTCCGGTCCTAGCCATTGTGTTGTTACTCTTATCTACTGACAACACAATACTCTCTGCCTCTTTTTACACTGGCGTGTACGCCTTTCGTGACATATAGCGGTCAGTTCCGCATGACATAGGGGTGTCCGGATGCTTTTGATCACAAGGGTACAGTGGCTCTGAGGGCTATGGGACTTAACTTCTGAGGTCATCAGTCCCCTAGAACTTAGAACTACGTAAACCTAACTAACCTAAGGACATCACACACATCCATGCCCGAGGCAGGATTCGAACCTGCGACCGTAGCGGTCGCGCGGTTCCAGACTGTAGCGCCTAGAACCGCTCGGCCACTCCGGCCGGACAAGGGTACAGTACGTATAAACAAAGAAGGCAGGTGTGAATGTTATGAACTCTACTACTGAACAAAGGCAAACCTACGTTTATACCATTTGTTCGTTTGTAAAAATCTTTTGACAACTTTGATTGGAATACCGTCCTTGAAATTCTGAAAGTTGCAGAGATAAAGTTCTCTTGAAGGTTAGCTACAGCTTGTACAGAAAATAGACTGCAGTTATTGGTCAACGGACACGAAAGCGGCCCACCAGATACAATAAGTGTCAGTTGTTCTCATGGCGTAGGTGATAGGTCGCGGAACTTCTCACGCTTTGGCTGGGGTTCGATCCATGCTACTGTCCCATGTCCAAAGTTTTGTATCGTTTTCTTGTTCGGTTTTAGGAAACCGAACGAGGAACACGTTTGGTGACGCTGTCTCTGGCGGGCCAGTTGAATTTGCGTGTTCAGCGGTCTGATTAGCTAACTTCAATAATAATTAACTCGGAAACGGCGCAACGTATCGAAGTCTTTTCCCAAAAATTCTTTCTCACCACACCCTATCTTGCAACACCTTTACAAGCTTTCCACATTGCTTCTGACCACCCTGTATAAACTTATATGGATATGGAGCCTGTTCTTTCGGACATGTCCGAAAGAACAGACAGCATACCTATATAAATATATAGTTCTGGCAATACCGGCCATGACCTTCTTCTTCTGTGCGGGTGCACACATATTCCCCGAACTCTTAGAGGACTTGGTAAGAATGTCTTCCACGAGTAACGAGTGTTTTGGGGTGGGACACTACGAATGCAGTGTGTGGATACAAGGTGAGAATGTGGGTCGTGCGGGAGGCGTGCTCGAGATAGTCCCTGCAGTCGCACTGTCCTCTGTGCCCTCGGTGGCTCAGATGGGTCGCCGGCACGGTAGCTCAGCGTGTTCGGTCAGAGAGCTGGTTGGCCTCTGTAATAAAAAAAACTGAGGGGAAGGATCAACAGACGCACTTTAACGGATCTCATGTGACGTCCGCAACGACCAAACAAACGAAAAAAAAAAGAGATGGTTAGAGCGTCTGCCATGCCATGTAAGCAGGAGATCCCGGGTTCTAGTCCCGATCGGGGCACAAATTTTCACCTGTCCCCGTTGATATACAGGGTGAGTCACCTAACGTTACCGCTGGATATATTTCGCAAACCACATCAAACACTGACGAATCGATTCCACAGTCCGAACGTGAGGAGAGGGGCTAGTGTAACTGGTTAATACAAACCATAAAAAAATGCACGGAAGTATGTTTTTTAACACAAACCTACGTTTTTTTAAATGGAACCCCGTTAGTTTTGTTAGCACATCTGAATGTATAAACAAATACGTAATCAGTGCCGTTTGTTGCATTGTAAAATGTTAATTACATCCGGAGATATTGTAGCCTAAAGTTGACGCTTGAGTACCACTCCTCCGCTGTTCGATCGTGTGTATCGGAGAGCACCGAGTTACGTAGGGATCCAAAGGGAACGGTGATGGACCTTAGGTACAGAAGAGACTAGAACAGCACATTACGTACACATGCTAACACCTTTTTATTGGTCTTTTTCACTGACGCACATGTACATTACCATGAGGGGTGAGGTACACGTACACACGTGGTTTCCGTTTTCAATTACGGAGTGGAATAGAGTGTGTCCCGACATGTCGGGCCAATAGATGTTCAATGTGGTGGCCATTATTTGCTGCACACAATTGCAATCTCTGGCGTAATGAAGGCGTACACGCCGCAGTACATCTGGTGTAATGTCGCCGCAGGCTGCCACAATACGTTGTTTCATATCCTCTGGGGTTGTAGGCACATCACGATACACATTTTCCATTAACGTACCCCACAGAAAGAAGTACAGAGGTGTAAGATCAGTAGAATGGGCTGGCCAATTTATGCGTCCTCCACATCCTATGAAACGCCCGTCGAACGTGTACCTCACCCTGATGGTAATGTACATGTGCGTCAGTGAAAAAGACCAATAAAAAGGTGTTAGCATGTGTACGTAATGTTCTGTTCTAGTCTATTCTGTACCTAAGGTCCATCACCGTTCCCTTTGGATCCCTACGTAACTCGGTGCTCTCCGATACACACGATCGAACAGCGGAGGAGTGGTACTCAAGCGTCAACTTTAGGTTACAATATCTCCGGATGTAATTAACATTTTACAATGCAACAAACGGCACTGATTACGTATTTGTTTATACATTCAGATGTGCTAACAAAACTAACGGGGTTCCATTTAAAAAACGTAGGTTTGTGTTAAAAAACATACTCCCGTGCATTTTTTTATGGTTTGTATTAACTAATTACACTAGCCCCTCTCCTCACGTTCGGTCTGTGGAATCGATTCGTCAGTATTTGATGTGGTTTACGATATATATCCAGCGGTAATGTTAGGTGACTCACCATGTATATCAACGCCCGTTATCAGTTGAAGGTATTAATATAATTCTAATTTCACCCTGTATAAAAGTGTATTTTTGGTCGTTACCCGGCCCCCGCAAGGAACTCTGGCGTCTGGTCCATGCATCTAATGTTTGAAACGTAGTACACGCGTCGCGGCGAGTGGCTTACTCGCTGGGAGTCATCAGTTCGTGTTGGACGACGACAGACTCGCATAGCCATAAGCGGAGTATCATCATTCGGAATTTACTGTGCCTCGTGTTGTTATTACTAGCGATATCTTAAAAAAAAACGCGGGCTTTAGTTTATTTATGTCATGTACAACTGGAGTTCCACAGCTTACTTGAATGAAGATGAGAGCTGACGCTCTAAGACAATAGACGCGACGGCATTGTAAAAGAAAATGAAAGCTTGTGTGAACCGTTCATCGATACTCTCCAGTCCCAGAATTAACAAGAACAACAACTCTGGTGGATGTTATTGTGAAGGGCGAGACAGTGTGTGGATGGAGAAGTGAGCAGGAGACGATGTGTAATGCGATCGTTTGGGGCAATAAAGGTATATTTATAGGTTGCGTTTTCTTCTTACTTTATGTGAATAATGTACCCTGGAGAATCCAGTAACAGTGAAATTATATTCACATAGTTTTAGGGTGTAAACTATTTTTGTTTGCATAAGACCTATCAAACAAATGCAGGTTACCGACGACGGTGAGCCGGCAGTGTGCAAGACGCAGCCTTCAGCGATTCTAATTTTATGAACCGCATGGCGCAAAACCTTCAAGTAAGTGCGTCTCGGCATCGGTTGAACAGTTTACAGGTGAACTGGGAACCTTGCCTGTACGCTGGAATAAAGCAAAAGGTCAATAATAGTGGATCAGAGTTAGGTATTCCGTAGCCATTGAAAAAAAACATCGTACATAGCAGTTAATCGACCATCGCCCGCTTACGAGGTCGACCATCTCGTATTTTTCTTGCGTAAGATGAAACAACGCCAATCCGCTGCAAATGTAAGAAACGCCATATGACATTCAGATACCGAATGAAGGTCCCTTTTGTGTGTAGCACAAATTCAAGAATATTCACAGAATTTTTACTGCTATAAATAGGTGAAACTTTCGAAGTTAACCCTGGTTGCCACAAAGTTAAGTCTTGTTGTCTAACTTATCTTTGCAGAAATAGTGTTACTCATAACCGTATATAAAGTTGAATACTTCATATATCTTCCGGCATACTAACTCTTAACTGCAGGCGGCAGCACTAGCAGTGGAGGGTGTATATAGCGTGCTGCGGGGCGGAGGGGGGGGGGGAGTCATTGGAAACGGAGCGATTTATCTGACGTCCAAAACGGCATGACCATTGGCTTTCAGGCGAAGAGTGGAAGCATTTCTGAAACGGCTGTCTGTAAAGTGTTTGAGTGCCGCCGTGATTAAAGTATACAGTGCGTGGCAAAATGGTGCTAACCGAAACTGGCACCGAAGCAAATGTGGTGCCCCAAAGGGCCATAGACGACAAGGGTGAACCACAGTTGCGGATGTGTGTGCGTGCGGGACCATATTCACCCCTACCTGCACGATGGCATCTCCCAAGAGGACAATGCAATGTGTCACAGTCTATGGTTGGAAAACCACAAGGATGAGCTTACCGTACTCCTCTGGCCAGCAAGTTCCCTGGATTTAAACCCGATCGAGAATCTTTGAGACCAGTCGAGCGGGCTGTTCGCGGCATGGATCACCAAACGAGAAACCCAGTGCAGCTGGAGATGGCACCGGGGTCGGCCTAGCTCTACATCCCTGTCGCTACCTTCATCACTGATTGCCTTCCTGCAAGTCACGTAGCAGTTAGCTCTGCAAAAGGTAGTTATTCAGGCTTCTGACTGGTGGTCTCACTCAAGTGACTGGATAGTGCAGAATACTACATTACGCCCAGTGGCTCTTTCCTCTGTCGATCGACTTCATCGGTTTCGAACTCGGCGAGTGCTTCTGTCATTAGTGTCCATTTGTCTGTTTATACTTCGTTCAGATTTTAACCTCACATGGACTGGTCTATCACTCAGCGGTATAACTCTCTCTGGTTTTGTACATACTTTCCAGTGTCCGTAATTAAGGCTTGGTGTGTCCTTCCTATCCCTTATTATTTTCCGTGGCACATACGTATGACTCTTAATTTACAATATGTGTGAATTCCTGCAGAGAGTATGCAGCTCGTGGCCACGCGGTGGCGTTCTCGCTTCCCGGGTTCGATTCCCGGCGGAGTCAGGGATTTTCACCTGCCTCGAGATGACTGGGTGTTTGTGCTGTCCTCATCGTTTTCTCATCATTCATGAAATTGGTGAGATTGGACTGAGCAAAGGTTGACAATTTGTACGGGCGCTGATAACCGCGCAGTTGAGCGCCCCGCAAACCAAACATCATCATCATCATCATCATCATCATCATCATCCTGCAGAGATCCTCCACACAGTTCTCCCAAAGTTAAATATTTGCAGCGGGCATAGTTCGTAATCTTTTTCTTGTCGTAGTTTCTAAGCAGTAGTATCTCCCTATCTTCCTAACTTTTTGCTCAATACTAGCGCCAAATTCCTATTACTCTACTGTTATATCTCTGCGTTCTCTGAATCGCAGAGATAAGGTAACTGCAAGACAGTTTCAAAAAGGCGTCTGTTGGTGATGTACGATATAAACAAGGTTCCATCATTGAATTTCTCGCTGCAAACAAAGAAACATTGGGGAATATTCCGAAAACGCTTGTGCAAAGTCTATGAAGTATCTGGTATCGGCAGAAGTACAGTTAGTCACTGGGCACGAAGGACGAGGTCATCAGAAGAAGGTTTGCCGGAGCTCCACGATTTGCAAGTCCGGGAGGCCATCCACAGCTATCACACCCGACAGCCCTGACCTAGCCCCCTCGGACTTCCACTTATTTGGGCCATTAAAGGGTGCCATTGGTGGAAGACATTTTGAGGACGATGAGGAGGTGATTCACACAGTGAAGCACTGGCTCCACCATCAGGACAAGGTATACACGCCCTTGTTTCGCGCTGGAGGAAGGCCTTAGAACGGTGTGGACATTACGTGGAAAAATAGCGTGTGTAGATAAAACACCAGTCTTTCGTGTGTTTAATTCTAATTATGGCCAATAAAAATTGTTGAAGAAAAAAAATGCGATGCATTACTTTCTGGGCAACTTCCGTATGTTAAACTGTCTTGTGGTATGCCATTACTCACGTAGTTCAGTTACGGAGACAAACTCACCTGTAGAATTGACTTGCGACGACATTCCGTTGTCCTCAGAGAACGGGTGATTCACCAGGTAAGTTTACCACTTGGAGCTGTCATCTACCTGTAAATAAACAGAGGAGAGTGATCAGACTGACACAACTATTTCATCTAGGTTCAAGCTACACAAAGAAAAAACGCCCGAAGGCTAGGCGAATAGGACCTGTATCATGTGGATAGCGTTCTGCAGTACAGATACAATCCACTACGACAGCTAATAAACATTAAGAAGATGATATTTCAAAGATGCTAACATTGGCAGATAGGCTGCAGAGAAACATTTATAGTTCGAGAAGCGTTGTCCTTTTGAAAGCAGCCTTTTGAGGATAGTGGCCGTGTGTAGCCGACTAAACATGTTAACCCGTCAAGATTTGTAGTACTGGTTTGGTACAAGAGTGAGACCTTCCCCTCGGCATCATATGCCCGTCCTTGATGTTGTTTTGTAATTTGAATACGCACTGATGGACCACAACATTATGATCACCTACTTAATAGCTTGTTTTTTTATATTTGGAGCAAAATATACCACTTATTCTGCTTATGAGGGATCCGGCAGTTTGTTGGTAGGTTTGTGGAGGTGTGTGTCATTAAAAATGTTCAAAAGTGTGTTAATTCTTAAGGGACCAAACTGCTGAGGACATCGGTCCCTAGGCTTACACGCTACTTAAACTAACTTAAGCTAAGAACAACACACCCAACCATACCCGAGGGAGGACTCGAACCTCCGACGGAAGGGGCTGCGCAATCCGTGACATGGCGCCTCAAACCACGCGGCCACTCCGCGCTGCTGTGTGGCATTAGATGTCTACACACAGGTTATGTAATTCGCGTAAACGACGGGCCGCTGAGTTGCGTACCCGGTGATGGTGCCCGGTAGCGACCCAGATGGGTTCTATAGGAATTACATCAGGCAAATTTGGTCGCCGAGACGTCAACATCAATTCACTGCTATGCTCCTAAAACCACTGCAGCGCGGTTCTGGCTCCGAGACATTGACAATTATACTGTTCAAAGATGACATCGCCGTCGGGGAAGACATCAAGTATGAAGTGATGCAGCTGGTTCGCAGACATCAGCGTGTCTTCGATTACTACCACAGGTCCCATGCAAGGGTAGGAGAATGTCTCCCATTCCATAGTACGTCTCCCACCAGTCTGCTTCCGAGGCACGCTGCACGTTTCTAGCCACCGTTCATCTCGATGACGGCGTTTGTGGAGACGATCATTGACCTAGTGTAGCAAAAATGTGATTCATCCGAAGAGCCAACACGTTTCCATTGATCGACTGTCGAATCCCGATGGTCCCGTGCCCACTGCAATAGTAACTGACGATGTCGTTCCGTCAACATGTGATCATGTAGGAGTGGTCTGCTGCGGAGCTCCATGTTCAACAATGTACGTTGAACGGTGAACTCCGAAATACTTGTGCGTGCACCAGCATTGTGCCTTTCGGCATAGACGCCACAGATCATCATCTATATTACTTTACAGAACAGACAAGGCTCCGAACCCAACGTTCTGTGAAAGGCCGTTGACGTCCAACCATTTAACGCCTAGTTGGATTTTCACTTTCCTTCTACCTCTTTCCGTAGATGATCATGACAATAGCACATGAACATTCGACCACCTTCGCCGATTTCGATATACTCGTTCACAGGACCAGCTCCGCCGATTTCGATATACTCGTTCACAGGATCTGCGTAATAACAATCTGTCTTTTGTTAGGGGCTGCTGTCTGAATGGATTTCCCCATTTGCAGCCCATATCTTCGCTAGGGTGATCCCCCGCCCGAGTCAGCTCCGGTTACAAATTTTTGCTACCGCAACGCCATCAGTCTGCATCAAACGTCGCGGTAGTCAGTGATCAAAATGTTTTGGATTATCAGTGTAAATACACGTAACTAAGACAGTTACTTATGAAATATTTCTTTGAAAAATATAATCTTCAGGTTGAAGGAGTTTTATTTGGCGCCGATCGCATAAAATACATAAGTCGACGACTAGTTTCGGAAAACGTAAATTGCCATCTTCAGATCCATAACACACATTGATCTAGTCCCACTATGTGTGGTGCATTCTCATCTAGTCCTGAATACATAGGCACTTACGTCTCTGGACGCGATATTTTAATGTGATGTATGTTAAGGACTTGAAGATAGCAGATACAGTTTGCCGAATTTAGTTGTCCACATAGGTATTTCATGCGATCTGGGTTAAATAAAGCTTTTCCAACCAGAAGATTCCATCGCTGACTATTTCCGGATCATCTCAGCCGCTGCGTCTTGTAGTCTTATACGTTGAGCCTGTTCCCGGATCCCGAAGTGGCCGTGCGGATCTGGCGCTGCAGTCTGGAACCGCGAGACCGCTACGGTCGCAGGTTCGAATCCTGCCTCGGGCATGGAAGTGTGTGATATCCTTAGGTTAGTTAGGTTTAACTAGTTCTAAGTTCTAGGGGACTAATGACCTCAGAAGTTGAGTCCCATAGTGCTCAGAGCCATTTGAACCATTTGTTCCCGGATATCCTCATTCCAGATTCTATCCCTCCGAGTCTTCCCAACAAGGCTACTAACAAACCTCATCTCGGCTGCCCAATTTCTGCCAATGCCTTTACTTCACAGGGTCCATGTTTCATTCACAACCATACATCAAAACGTGCTAGTTGAATATAAACAAAAATATGTTTACAAAAAAGGTAGAACATACGATTCCCTCTTTAGGACAAGAGACAGTAGATGCGAAGAAATAGCATCCTTCCGCAGACTCACAATAAAAAAGTTGCCAAGTCGTGGATGGGCGATTATGCATCATTAGCTGACCTTGCCAGGGCAGAGAGAAACACTGAAGAAAAGAAAAAGAAGACCGAACAATTCTGTGCCATAGAAGCAGCTACGAGCGATCCCTGAGTAATATCACTGCGTTTTCTAATCGGAATCACTGTAATAATGTGTTTACTCTTGCACAACTGTACAATCCTGTCGCGACCTACTAGTTCCAGATACGTTGTGTCACATACATGGCAAATAAATAGGAAGGCAAGCGAAGTTGCGCCACTCACGCAACAGACAGCAGATCCATAATGTTTTTGCGTAGCATCTGCACCGCCGCTACTTTCATAGTTCCGACGGCTACCTCGCCTCCAGCAGCACGGATGTCCACGCTGGCTCATTCACAGACTCTATGCCACCGCCTTCGCGAGAGGAGAAAACTTTTAAAAGCGCAAGATCAATCTGAAAACGAATCTAGTGGCATCAATATGTGTGACTAATTGTAACCGTCCGTTTCTCATAAACCTGCCTTACGCCTGTGGTCTACGCTTCGGTTAATCTTGTGTAGTTTGTCTGCGGTCCTAGCGTATGTTACAATTTCTTACGACGTGATTGCGGCTTTTTCAGACGACTGCTATTGGAAATCAATTCTTTCATTGGTACTCTTACCCTACAACGTTCTCGAGTTGCGCCCAGAAATTCCAATTCGCACTATTTATGTGACGTTTACCTTAAACAAACGCAGTTCCTTCGACAGAGCCAGCCGCTGTAGCCGAGCGGTTCTAGGCGCTTCAGTCCGGAACCGTGCGACTGCTACGGTCGCAGGTTCGAATCCTGCCTCGGGCACGGATGTGTGTGATGTCCTTAGGTTAGTAACGCTTAAGTAGTTTTAAGTGTAGGGGACAGATGACCTCAGGTGTTAAGTTCCTTAGTGCTTAGAGCCTTCGACAGATTACGTGTTTCTTACAACACGCGGACGTGCATTATCCAGTGGAATATAACTCTAGACATGCGCTGGAGAACAAAACTTCCGAATCTAGAGGTTTCCTCATGTGGAGGACGCCGTTGGGATTACTGTCGTCCTGGACAGCTGGCCAAACATTTCTTCTATCAGGGGCATATCTGGGCATCTTGCTGGCCACGAGTACTTCAATACCACGTAGACAGTTCCTGGAGACACTTGCCATGTATGGACAAGCATTGTTATGTTGAAAAATGGCACAACGAAGGTATCATGTAAGAGGTGCTACATGAGGACGCACTGTGTCCTTGAAATACTGTTGTCTCGGGAAATTTCCCTCAGTCATTATCAGGTGTGACGCGAAGTCATACCCGATGCCTCTGCACATCAAGATGATGGGAGTAAAACCGTTGTTCCTGTCCAAAACACTGGAAGAATGAGACCACTCCCCAGGTCGACACCATACTAGCCAACGACAGTCGTCCATCTTAGTGCAGAACCGCAGTTCATCATCGACACAATTCTATGCCATCCATACATCCCGGTCACGGCACCATTCAAAATGGAACCGTTTGTGCTGTGATGTTAACGGCAGCCAGCGCATGAGACGGTAACTCCCAAGTCTGGAAGTTGCTAATCTCCAACCAGTGGTGCAGGATGACAGAATGTTGCAAGGGCTCCATTACTTGTTATCGGATGACAGGCGCCGATGTTACAATATGCTTGGCGACCAGCACTGCGGTTCTCCCTTGTGGCGATCAAACGTCGACTACCGGAACCGTGACGACGAGTATGCCTGCACTCACGTTCCCGGGCAGTCCAACCTAACACCACTCTCACATCCGAATGCCCCACATCTGGGACATTCCCGGCCTAGGTACAAATTTTCACTCGCTGCTTCAGTCTAAATTCATAAAATCACATCCGTACGAGACTAGTAAAGTCCCTGAAATTATGTACACTACTGTTTATTAAAATTGCTACACCAAGAAGAAATGCAGATGATAAACGGGTATTCGTTGGACAAATATATTATACTAAAGCTGACATGTGCTTACATTTTCACGCAATTTGGGTGGATAGATCCTGAGAAATCAGTACCCAGAACAACCACCTCTGGCCGTAATAATGGCCTTGATACTCCTGGGCATTGAGTCAAACAGAGCTTGGATTGCGTGTACAGGTACAGCTGCCCATGCAGCTTCAACACGATTCTACAGTTCAACAAGAGTAGTGACTGGCGTATTGTGACGAGCCAGTTGCTCGGCCACCGTTGACCAGACGTTTTCAATTGGTGAGAGATCTGCAGAATGTGCTGGCCAGGGCAGTAGTCGAACTTTATCCATAAAGGCCTGTGCAGGACCTGCAACATGCGGTCGTGCATTTTCCTGCTGAAATGTAGGGTTTCGCGGGGATCGAATGAAGGGTAGAGCCACGGATCGTAACACATCTTAAATGTAACGTCCACAGTTCAAAGTGCCGTCAATGCGAACAAGAGGTGTCCGAGACGTGTATCCAATGGCACCCCATACCATCACACCAGGTGATACGCCAGTATGGCGATAGTAAATACACGCTTCCAATGTGCGTTCACTGCGATGTCGCCAAACACGGATGCGACCATCATGATGCTGTAAACAGAACCTGGATACATCCGAAAAAATAACGTTTTGCCGTTTGTGCACCCATGTTCGTCGTTGAGTACACCATCACAGGCGCTTCTGTCTGTGATGCAGCGTCAAGGGTAACCGCAGCCATGGTATCCGAGCTGATAGTCCTTGCTGCTGCAAACGTCGTCGAATTGTTCGTGCAGATGGTTGTTGTCCTGCGAAAGTCCCCATCTGTTGACTCGGGGATCGAGACGTGGCTGCACGATCCGTTACAGCCATGCAGATAAGATGCCTGTCATCTCGACTACTAGTGACACGAGGCCGTTGGGATCCAGCACGGCGTTCCGTATTACCCTCCTGAACCCACCGATTTCATATTCTGCTAACAGTCATTGGATCTAGACCCACGCGAGCAGCAACGTCGCGATACTGTAAACCTCAATCGCGATAGGCTACAATCCGACCTTTATCAGAGTCGGAAACGTGATGGTACGCATTTCTCCTCCTTACACGAGGCTTCACAACAACGTTTCACCAGGCAACGCCGGTCAACTGCTGTTTGTGTATGAGAAATCGGTTGGAAACTTTCTTCATGTCAGCACGTTGTAGGTGTCGCCACCGGCGCCAACCTTGTGTGAATGCTCTGAAAAGCTAATCACTTGCATATCACAGCATCTTCTTCCTGTCGGTTAAATTTCGCGTCTGTAGCACGTCATCTTCGTGGTGTAGCAATTTTAATGGCCAGTAGTGTAATTTTATTTGTATGAATACCTACAACCGAGTTTTAGATTGGATCTCCCATTTACGTTCGATGCTAAGGTGCTATTCCATAACATGGAGAACTTCGACAATTCTGTGTGTGTGTAAGAGTGAATTGAAAGTAGATTGGAGCGGCGGTGGGAATTTGAATCGAAGAGGGAGGCGTGGCCGGGTAGTCCGTGCAGTTGTGTGAACCGCTGTGGCGAAGGTGGCTTAGTAGCTAACGCATCTGCGTAGTAAGCAGGCGACCTGGGTTCGATTCCCGGCCTTGGTACAAATTTTCACTCACTGCTTCAGTCTATATACATAAAATCATACCCGTATGAGACCAGTAAAGTCTCTGGAATTGCATCACTTCATTTCTACATCTGGACGTTCCACGATTAGACCAGCAGCGACAACAATGTCACTTTCACTGTGGGGTGCTGATAAACCTGTCTCACGCGAGTATGCGGCATCTGCATGACCTCCACAGTGAGTGCTCAATATCTGACGCTGTTCACACTCATTATATACCCTAACAGGCCTGGTAACAAACATTAAACACGAGCAACAGTAATTCATACTGACCGTTCCACCTGCCACAGAGAACTGTAATTCTAATACAAAATTGTTGAGGCTTTCGTGGCCACTTGTTGACAAACTGCCTTTTGGCTTCTGTCTCGGGTTCTTCGGCCGACGTTCATCTAATGATTTTTCTGACGTTTCGCTAGCACGAGTGGCTGGCATTGTCAAAGCTTCACCCTCCATTGCCGGTGGTGAACTGGAGCCGAGCTCGCGGGCGCAGACTATATGTACCTGGCGCGCCAATGTCCGAGGGCTTCTCCGCGGTCATTTCCGGTGCGGTTCTCCTCTTGCTACCTGCGACGGTCGTTCGCTGCAGTACGGGAAGCCAGGATCCGTTTACCTTAAGGCTTTCCTCTTTCTTGTTCAAACTGTTCGCGTGTTTTTGTATCTCTACAGCTTCTCTGAACACGCGCGTGTGATAGTGGTTCTCTACAGCCAGAACTTCCGTGTCGGCGAATTTTATTACGTGGTCGGTCTCATTCAGTGCGTGCTCTGCCACGGCCGATTTCTCCACCTGCCCCAACCTGGAATGTCGCTTATGCTCTTTGATCCTGGTGTTAATGGATCGTCCAGTCATTCCGACATAAACTTTTCCGCATGTGCATGGTATGCGCTATATTCCCGACATTACAAGTGGGTCTCTTTTCTCCGACAAGGAAAATCAAAGAGTGTCTTAGATCGGCGAAGGAGAAAAGAGACCCACTTGCAATGTCGGGAAGATACCGTATACCTTGCACATGCGGAAAAGTTTATGTCGGAATGACTGGACGATCCATTAACACCAGGATCAAAGAGCATAAGCGACATTCCAGGTTGGGGCAGGTGGAGAAATCGGCCGTGGCAGAGCACGCACTGAATGAGACCGACCACGTAATAAAATTCGCCGACACGGAAGTTCTGGCTGTAGAGAACCACTATCACACGCGCTTGTTCAGGGAAGCTGTAGAAATCCAAAAACACGCGAACAGTTTCAACAAGAAAGAGGAAAGCCTTAAGGTAAACGGATCCTGGCTTCCCGTACTGCAGCGAACGACCGTCGCAGGTAGCAAGAGGAGAACCGCACCGGAAATGACCGCGGAGAAGCCCTCGGACATTGGCGCGCCAGGTACATATAGTCTGCGCCCGCGAGCTCGGCTCCAGTTCACCACCGGCAATGGAGCGTGAAGCTTTGACAATGCCAGCCACTCGTGCTGGCGAAACGTCAGAAAAATCATTAGATGAACGTCGGCCGAAGAACCAGAGACAGAAGCCAATAGGCAGTTTGTAATTCTAATCATTTGCATACCCACCGATATTGTGTACGAGTGCAAACCTACATGTACATCTGACCAAATGTTTCGGGTGTTTCACTTTTTTCTCAGGCAGTATTGTTGTTCCACATTAAACCTCTCCAACAGATACTCCTACATACTTGAAAGTTGTGGCTGATTCCAGGGGCTAATGGCCTAGCGCCTTGTCAAACTATATCGGATTACTGCGTTTATTTGCCACACTCCATTACATTTATTTATGCTCAGCGACAGCAGCCAGTCTTTCTACGAGGTGCTCACCGACTAAAAGTCTTTCTGCGTTCTGTAATAGTTTCATAACGTTATCCCCTTCCCGTCTAGAAATGCGTTATTTCCAGAATTCCAGAATTCGAACCGAGAAACAACTGCCAAAATGAGTAACTTACATAGTAGATGCCCTCAGTGTAGCGAAGAAACTTAAATCACTTTGAGCGGTGCTGCGGCTCGCGTTGGTGCCGTTGCTAGGTTGGCATCGTTTAGTTCGTATAGTTACGGTTGTCGTCTTCTTCTTGTGTTCATTGGCGCCACTCCGTTTGCAAGCGTTGTCTGTTTGCTAGTGACAGCAGCGGTGGTTATCGATATCTAGTAACGGTGGTACTATCTTTGAGGCGATGTTGTGGTGTTTCGGTGGTGTGAGTTGGCAGTTCGAAAGGGGGACGGACGAACAGCCAGGTCCGCGCAGCGCGAGAACACGCTGGAACCACTAACGGCACGCATGCACAGCCGGATGGAAGGGCTATAGCCGCCAGGGGTACAACCTCGTTGTCAACTTGACCCGGGAAGTTTAAGTTGAGTGGACCTTAATGCAAGTAGTGAAACCTCCAGCATTGTGAGATCTCGCCATTTGCTTGCGTGTTGCTGCTCGCAGTGTCGCCGAGACGAAGAGCAGCGAGTGGCGCGTCTTGGGAAGGCGAACCTAATTAGCCGTCCTCCACTTCTTATTATTAACTGTTGCATTCTATACGTTATTATTTGTGAAGTTCAACCAGTGGTATTATTCCTGCCTAGTGGCCGCTAACGCCCCAGTTACCTGCCCTGGGGCATAGTGTGTGTTACGGCAGTGTAGTTTTCCTCGCGTTGCCGCTGATGTCTGGTAAGGCGCGTAGTTCAAAAGCTTCCTTGATTTGTGGGCCGGGTGCTGTGTTTTTTTTTCCTATTCTGATAGTAGTGGTTCCTTTCTGCTTCTGGATGCTCTAAACACCGGAGTCTGAAGACGTAGTGCTGACCGTCGGTTCGGCTTGAATGTGTTATTCCGTCGTTGCATTGGTCATCGGACGTTAGGTGGATTCTGCAAAAGATTATTGGTCTTGCATTTGAACTGCCACTTGTCTGAGTTACCACCTCGTGAAGTGAATGCAACACTTGGCTGCCTGTCTCATCGCTTGCGAAGTTTTGAGGGACTTTCCCAGATCGATCCTCGGAGCAACGTCTGCGCCCCCCCCCTCCCCCCCCCCCACCTCCCTCTCCTTGATTTGGTCAGATTTGATGATTTTTTTTAAATTTTAATAACTGTAAATTCAAGTTTGAATATGTTTAACTGATTCTTAAAGGATTTCTATTCAGGCCTTCAGCCATCAAACAGTTTTTAAATTATTACTATTGGGGACTTCAGTCGAGAAATGGTTTGATTTTGCTGTCATTAAGGCCTTTAGTCGTGAGTGTTACTTGTCTTAAAATTTTAAATAGACAATTGTATTCTAGCAGTGGCATTTTGATGATTGTTCTTTCAAAAATATTTTAATAACTGTAGTTGCAGGTTGAAGTAGCTTAACTAGTTCTTAAGATTGCTGTTCAGGCCTTCAGCCGTGAAACAGTTTTAAATTATCACTATTGGGGCCTTCTGCATCTGGTGAGCAAGATGTATGAGACAGGCGAAATACCGTCAGACTTCAAGAAGAATATAATAATTCCAATCCGACAGAAAGCAGGCGTTGACAGATGTGAAAATTACCGAACTATCAGTTTAATAAGTTACAGCTGCAAAATACTAACGCGAATTCTTTACAGACGAATGGAAAAACTGGTAGAAGCTGACCTCGGGGAAGATCAGTTTGGATTCCATAGAAATGTTGGAACACGTGAGGTAATACTGACCATACGACTTACCTTAGAAGAAAGATTAAGGAAAGGCAAACCTACGTTTCTAGCATTTGTAGACTTAGAGAAAGCTTTTGACAATGTTGACTGGAATACTCTCTTTCAAATTCTAAAGGTGGCAGGGGTAAAATACAGGGAGCGAAAGGCTATTTACAATTTGTACAGAAATCAGATGGCAGTTATAAGAGTCGAGGGACATGAAAGGGAAGCAGTGGTCGGGAAGGGAATGAGAGAGGGTTGTAGGCTCTCCCCGATGCTGTTCAATCTATATATTGAGCAAGCAGTAAAGGAAACAAAAGAAAAATTCGGAGTAGGTATTAGAATCCATGGAGAAGAAATAAAAACTTTGAGGTACGCCCATGACATTGTAATTCTGTCAGACAGCAAAGGACTTGGAAGAGCAGTTGAACGGAATGGACAGTGTCTTGAAAGGAGGATATAAGATGAACATCAACAAAAGCAAAACGAGGATAATGGAATGTAGTCAAATTAAGTCGGGTGATGCTGAGGGAATTAGATTAGGAAATGAGACACTTAAAGTAGTAAAGGAGGTTTGCTATTTCGGGAGCAAAAAACTGATGATGGTCGAAGTAGAGAGGATATAAAATGTAGACTGGCAATGGCAAGGAAAGCGTTTCTGAAGAAGAGAAATTTGTTAACATCGAGTATAGATTTAAGTGTCAGGAAGTCGTTTCTGAAAGTATTTGTATGGAGTGTAGCCATATATGGAAGTGAAACATGGACGATAAATAGTTTGGACAATAAGAGAATAGAAGCTTTCGAAATGTGGTGCTACAGAAGAATGCTGAAGATTAGATGGGTAGATCACGTAACTAATGAGGAGGCATTGAATAGAATAGGGGAGAAGAGGAGTTTGTGGCACAACTTGACAAGAAGAAGGGACCGGTTGGTAGGGCATGTTATGAGGCATCAAGGGATCACAAATTTAGCATTGGAGGGCAGCGTGGAGGGTAAAAATCGTAGAGGGAGACCAAGAGATGAATACACTAAGCAGATTCAGAAGGATGTAGGTTGCCGTAAGTACTGGGAGATGAAGAAGCTTACACAGGATAGAGTAGCATGGAGAGCTGCATCAAACCAGTCTCAGGACTGAAGACCACAACAACAAACGGGACCTTCAGCCGAGAAGTAGTTTGAATTTGTTGTCATTAAGGTCTTCGGATGTGGAGCGCTTATTAATTTATTGTCACCTTCTATTTGTTGTTGTTTCCAAATAAAGTGTACGTGATTGAAAAAAATAAACTAACGAATTACAATTAATTACGGCCTCGTCCACAGTCATAACCCAATCCTGCCATCCTTGGTACCAGGTCTCACGTAATAAAAGCAAGGCCTCCAGTCCAGATTGTATATCAGTCAGGTTCGTTTCAGAGCATGCTGATACAATAGTTCCATACTTAGCAATCATATACAGTCTCGCGCTTATCGAAAGTTCCGTACCTAAAGACTGAAGAGTTGCACAAGTGACAACAATAGACAGGAAAGGAAATAGAATTAACTCATTGAATTAGACCCAATCACTGTCATCGATTTGCAGTTGGGTATGTAATATGTACTGCGCTCGAACATTGCGAATCGCCTCGAAGAAAACGATGTATTGTCAAATGGTCAGCACATCGTTCTTCTCCGAAGCAATAGTACTGTTGAATGGGGACATCAAATTGATTCCATAGTTTTAGATTTCCAGAAAGCACCGTTCTTCACAAGTCTCTTCTACTCGGATTGCGTGCCTATGGAGTGTCGCCCCAATTGAGCGACTGGGTCCGTGAGTATCTGTCAGTAAGGTCACAGTTCATAGTAACTGATGGAAAGTCATCGAGTAAAGCAGAAGTAATATCAAGCGTTCTCTGCTGTTCCTGAGCGACATAAACGACGTACCAGACAATCTGAGCAGCCCTCTCAGGTTGTTTGCAGATGACGCTGTCATTTACGTCTTGCAAAGCCATCAGATGATCAAAAATAATCGAAAAATGCTTTAGGCAAGATATCTGTATGGTGCCAAAAGTGAACATTGGCTCTAAATAACGAAAAGTATGAAGTCATTCACATGAGTACTAAAAGAAACTGCTTAATTTCGGTTACGCGATAAATCACACAAATCTAAAGGCTGCAAATTCAGTTATTTACTTCGGGATTACAGTTACGAATAACTTGAACTGGAATGATGACACAGACGACGTTGTGGATAAAGCAAACCAAAGACTGCAATTTATTGGCAGAACACTTAGAATGTGCAGCACGTCTACTAAAGAGAATGCTTACACCACACTTGCCCTCCCTCTTCTGGAGTATTGCTGAACGGTGTGGTATCTGCATCAGATGTGGCTGATGTAGGACATCAACCATATTCAGAGCAGAGCAGTTAGTTTTGTACTACCGCGAAATAGGGAAGCGAGTACCCCAGATGTGATACGTGAATTGGTGTGCAATCATTACAACAAAGGTGTCTTTCGTTGTAGCAGGATCTTCTCGTGAAATTTCAATCACCAACTTTCTCCTCTGATTACAGGGCATATTCTGTTGGCGCGTACCTTCGTAAGGAGAAACGACCATCATCCTAAAATAAGAGAAATCAGAACTCGCTCAGAAAGATTTAGCGCTCGTTTTCCTCGCGCGCTGTTCGAGAGTGGGAAACTAGAGAAATAACTTGAAGGTGTAAATGTAGTGTGACTAGGGCCTCCCGTCGGGTAGACCGTTCGCCGGGTGCAAGTCTTTTAATTTGACGCCACATCGGCGACTTGCGCGTTGATGGGGATGAAATGATGATGATTAAAACAACATAACACCCAGTCCCTGAGCGGAGAAAATCTCCGGCTCAGCCGGGAATCGAACCTGCGCCCTTAGTATTGACATTCTGTCGCGCTGTCCACTTTTTTTTCCTCTTTTAATCTTATTTTGTTCACTTTTGTTCTTTGCATCTGCTTGGGGCGGACGTCGTAAAACATCCGTTTAAGTTCGTTGTTGATCGATTAACTCAGTTTTTTTTTATTACAGAGGGCAGCTAACCCTCTGACCGAACACGCTGAGCTACCGTGCCGGCGACCACTCAGCTACCGGCGGTGGACGAGTTGAAGGTGGTTCGATGGAATATCTGCCAAGCACTTAGTTGCGAATTTCAGGTTAATCATGTAACGTAGAAGTACTGTTTCAACGACCCTGTCATACATCCTTGTGGGACACTGTCTTCCTCCCTGACGACATGCTGGCATCTGTTTACTTGGAAGTCTTCAGTCTAATCACATATCTGTTCATATATTCCGCACGCACGTATTTGGTTTACAACGGTATGGAAAAGTATTTAAGGCTTTCTGGAAGTCAAGAAACACGGCATCAACATGAACTGCTCTGTGGCTCTCATGAACAGAGAAAAGTGGTTTTTCGTATGATCTGTGCGAGTGAAAAGTATATTGACTCCTGTATAACAAAACACAAATATTTCACGAAAATAAAAGTAAAACAGACAGATAATTATATAAAAAAAGAACGCGCTCGCATAATGTTAAGAATGAACTCGAAACTGAAATCATAGTTCCGCATCAGCTGTATAATACTGTATTACAGAACAAATTAAAATTTGTACCGCACTGGGACTCGAACCCGGATTTCTCGCTTGTCGGGAGAGGTCGCTTTAAATAATTCGGTTATCCGAGCACGCTCCCAGGAACGCCCAATTCTCCATTTGTCCTTGTGTCTTCACTCCCTTGTGTTCGCACCTTATTTATGTGTTCCCACACAGAGTGAGACACCGTTCTCTCTCATCATTACCTTGCTATACGGTGCGAGCACAAGGGAGTGAAGACACCAGGACAAATGTAGATTTGTGTCGGTCCTGGAGGTGTGCTTGGGTAGCCAAAGTGGCTGAGACGGCCGCTCGCGACAAGCGGGAAATCCGGATTCGAATCCTAGTGCCGCACAAATTTTCAATCGTTCTGAAGTATTCTGCAGCTGGTCCGAAACCATAATCGCAAATTGCGAGTTCATTCTTAATTGAAGGGCGGTTGTCGTGAACACAGTGTTTCACACTGCACTATAGTGGTCCAAAATGTTTCGAGACTGGTTCAAAAATGGTTCAAATGGCTCTGAGCACTATGGGACTTAACTTCTGAGGTCATCAGTCTCCTAGAACTTAGAACTACTTAAACCTAACTAATCTAAGGACATCACACACGTCCATACCCGAGGCAGGATTCGAACCTGTGACCGTAGCGGTCGCGCGGTTCCAGACTGTAGCGCCTAGAACCGCTCGGCCACCCCGGCCGGCTTCGAGACTGGATTAGCAAAATTAGAGAAAAGTTAAGAGGTGGTTTTAAAGTTTCATTTGTCCTAAATAGTAGATACAATCGCGGGAAACTGCCAGAGAAGTCCTTCTTTGGGAGTAGTTCAACCCGCGCGTCACAATGGCTTGAATGTCGGTTATGCGATCAAAGCGTTAATCCTTGGTCGTTTTGTGGTATATTCGTACTGATAGCATCATATCTTCTCACCAGTGACGATTTTTTCCAGAAAAGGTCCGGTTTTTGCATTTCATTCAAGTCGTCCACACGGTGTTTATTTTTGTTCGGGAGTCAAGGTATACGGGACAAACTTTTGCACTGCTGGAGAATGTTTTGAACACTTGATTTAGAAATGTTGCTCCATTGCGATTCGTGACACAACAGTATTAACACACTACAGCCGCACGTCTACTGCTAGACACTACCAGGCGGCCGTCGTGGCCGAGCAGTTCTAGGCGCTTCAGTCCGGAACCGCGCTGCTTCTACGGTCGCAGGTTCGAATCGTGCCTCGGGCATGGTTGTGTATGATGTCCTTAGGTTATTTAGGTTTAAGTAGTTCTAAGTTCTAGGGGACTGATGACCTCAGATGTTAAGTCTCATAGTGCTTAGAGCCATTTGAACCATTTGACACTGCCTGCTCACAAATGACTAGTCGAACGCAAATCTGTTGTTTACATTTGCTAGTCCAAGCTAGTCCTAGTTACCGCGCTGACTCCACCAGGTGTTGTTCTGTATCCAGAAATTTTCACAACATGTACAGTTCCTTCCTCGACCTATTACTTTTCTTAATTTTGAAACGTTTTGGTCCTGGCCGAACTGACATTTGTCAGTGACATAAGTGAGGAAGTTTCTCCAGGTGAAACCCCGCATAGCTGTTAAATTTCCCATGCCACTTCCTTCCGTGATGTATACCTGAGGCGTGTTGAAACAACTTAGCAGGTAGTTTTGCAGACAGTGTGTGTTCCGTATGACAGAGCCTTTCCTAATAGGTGGGTTAAACAGCTGCTTGCTACTCACGCAACAGGAAGCAGCGTAGAGACGAGGTGAAGCATTGCCAGAAATGTGACGTAACGGTCAATAAATACTGCAGCCTGAGCAGGAAAGAGATAGTTTTCCAGTTAGTCCGTTATTGGCTTCACGTGTCATATCTCTGGCAATTCCTAACCCACTGCACCAATATGTTCACGGTCAGCTCATCTTAAACATCTTGAAAATGTTTCTACATGCCGAATATTTACGTACTAATTCGTAGCACTATTTACTTTACAGCTACGTTAAATCAAAATCACCTCTCCGTTTACTATTACAGAAACATATTAAAGAAGTTATACATATCGAGAGTCCAACACTTGTACACACGTTTTAACAGGCCATAAGTATGTGATGACTATCGGATCTAAAATGAAATAGAATCTCAATCTGCAGGAAGATACTCTCTTATCAGATCTGTTAGCGAATGACATATCAATGTAAGCGATTGATATATCAATAAACAAAGTGAAGTCGCAACTGTCCCTCGAGCAATGAAAATGCAAATGAAAATTGGTACTGAAAAATTGTCGAAATTCAAAAGCGATAGAGACATTAGCACAGAACGGGAGCACATAAGCAACTGTCAGTTTCCCGCGTTCGTGATATGTGTGAAACTCCTGAGACCTTGTGGTATGTAGAGAAGGGAATAGCTGAGTTACCCCAATCAGCTTCAAGCCCTGATTCCTCGAATGTAGTTGAAAATTTTGCTGGGTCACTGCAGAAGTCTAGAAAAAGAATATGTACATTTGAGCACTTCATGCATTGCAAACACGTGGTAGAATATCAATGTACAATGAATAAGTCACACATAGGATCAGTTATGTCATACAAGCACCTTGCAGAATCACTATGTACGAAAGGGACGAATACATTAGCTCAGGTGTAGGTAGCACCAATGGCTGGCTTTGATTTATGGGTACTGTGTTGGGGAAGTACAGTTTGTTGATGAAAGAAATCGCTTACGCATCATTTGTACGACCCACACTGGGATACCGCTGAAGTGTGTGAGACGCATATCAGATCGTAGTAAATGAGGTCGATGGCATACAAGGAAGGGTTTTGCGAATAGTCACAGATTTGCATGACTGACGGTTCAGTGCAACAAAATTCTTGCAGGTACCCGAAGAAAGTCTTTGTATTTCTCGCAAGCACATGCTTAAAAATCACTAAACTCAGTTCTCAAGACAAAAACGAAATTTTCAATTCTCTAAAGTTAAAATTAACTCACACAGAGGCTCTGATGTATGGTGATTTCAAAAGTAGCCTCTTCCACATTCTTTATGGCGATTAGCAGAACGTCAGGCTACTGGACGATCAACAATTCGATTTCGGCACGGGAAAGAGTAATAGTGACGTTACGCTAAGTAATGAAAGAATGACTGAAGACATGCACAAATCTAATCTCCCTAGCATTTGTGGACCTACAGAAATACTTGAGAACGTAGAGTGAAATCAGACATTCACAATCCTTGGAAGATCGGTTCTAATTTATAGAACAGACAAACAGTCTACAAGATCTACTAAAGCCAAGTGGCAGTAATGAAAGTGGGAGGTCACCAAATGAAAAGTTCACGTAAAAAAATGTGTAAAAGCAGAACTGCTGAGACTCACAGACGACATACGAAGGGGTGTTGGAAAGCGATTCCTCCGAAGTTCTTAAGTGAAAACTCTTTTATTCTCCATGCTTACATATTAATTTCTCAACTGTCACCCTGGCGAAGAACACAGTTTTCCCAAAGAGAGACCAGCTTGATCGTACTGTAACCGTAGAATGTTTGAGTTTGTTGACGGAGACACAGCATCACCTCCGTTTGCACCGCTTTATCACTATCCAAATGAAGTTCTGGAAGGTGTTCTCTAATACTGGAAAGAATTGAAAATCGGATGGGGCCAGGGACTGTACGAAGGATGATCGATGACAGTGAATCCAAGGCGTCTGATTATTCCCGATGTCGCAGCCCTCGCTTGTGGTCTGGCCTTGTCATGCTCAAGGAGTGGGTGCTCCAAGTGTGCACGGTGTCTTACAAGGGAATCTCCCCATCGCATCCCCCCTCAGATTTAGTTATAAGTTGGCACAGTGGATAGGCCTTGAAAAACTGAACACAGATCAATCGAGAAAACAGGAAGAAGTTGTGTGGAACTATGAAAAAATAAACAAAATATACAAACTGAGTAGTCCATGCGTAAATAGGCAACATCAAGGATAGTGTGAACTCAGGAGCACCGTGGTCCCGTGGTTAGCGTGAGCAGCTGCGAAACGAGAGGTCCTTAGTTCAAGTCTTCCCTCGACTGCAAAGTTTAGTTTGTTTATTTTCGCAAAGTTATGATCTGTCCGTTCGTTCATTGACGTCTCTGTTCACTGTAATAAGTTTAGTGTCTGTGTTTCGCGACCGCACCGCAAAACCGAGCGATTAGTAGACGAAAGGACGTGCCTCTCCAATGGGAACCGAAAACATTTAATCGCAAGGTCATAGGTCAACCGATTCCTCCACATGAAAACTCGTCTGATATATTCTATACGACACTGATGACGGCATGTGCGCCACATGACAGGAATATGTTGTCGAGCCACCTAACTTGTACAAGTGGCGAATGGGTAAAAAGATTCTTCTACCTTGCCCGAGTTAGGTTTTCTTGTGTATGTGATAATCACTCCCAAAAAAGTGATGAAAACATAAGAGTTTGTCACGTAAACTGCAACAAATGAATGCAACAGTTTCATAGTCGCACAGTTTTTCCTGTGCTCTGTCAAAACATATGTCTTTAATGTTTTCGTAGACCGTCAAATCCTGCATATGTCCAAGCAAATCTGAACATGTTCTGGAATTTTGGAGAGCGAAGTTGATTATGTGTGAGTGCCTCAACTTTGATAATTGTCTGAAAATAAAAAAAATTAAACCTTTCACTCGAGGGACGACTTGAACCAAGGACCTCTCGTTTCGCAGCTGCTCGCGCTAACCACGGGACCACGGCCCTCCTGAGCTCACAGTATCCTTGATGTTGCCTATCCTGCGAATGGACTACACAGTTTGTATATTTTATTTATTTTTTCCATAGTTCCACACAACTTCTTCCTGTTTTCTCAATTGATCTGTGTTCAGTTTTTCAAGGCCTATCCACTGTGCCAACTTAGAACTAAATCTGAGGGGGGTGCGATGGGGAGGTTCCCTTGTTAGAATTCAAAACTCGATTACAGCACGCTGTTTGTTAAGCACCATAGTTACGTTACACATCGCCATGTTATTCCCAAGAATTCGGAGACATCTAGCGGCAGCGCCGGTGCTGCCATCTCTCGGACTTTGCAAGGACTTTTGAAACGCCCCTCCTACTTCTGTTGATCCATTGAGCCTTCCAGAATAACGAGATTACCCAAGGAAGGCCTCGAAAACATTCCCAGACCATAACGCACCTGACTGGGTGTTGTGTGATATCCTTAGGTTAGTTAGGTTTAAGTAGTTCTAAGTTCTAGGGGACTGATGACCATAGATGTTGGCCCATCGTGCTCAGAGCCATTTGAACCATAACGCACCCTCCTTTGCTTTCAGATGTTTCACGCCGTACACGCCATGTTACTCGCAAGAATTCGGAGACATCTAGCGGCAGCGCCGGTGCTGCCATCTCTCGGACTTTGCAAGGACTTTTCAAACGCCCCTCCTACTTCTGTTGATCCATTGTGCCTTCCAGAATAATGAAATTACCCAGGGAATGCCTCGAAAACATTCCCAGACCATAACGCACCCTCCTTCTTTGCTTTCAGACGTTTCACGCCGTACACGCCATTGGCCATCTGTCCGAAGGAGCATAACACGTGATTCAGCTGAGAAGGTCTCATGTAACCAAGCAGTGGACATACAGTTGCTGCACGGCTGTGCGGATTCCGGCCTTGTCGGCGATAAACGGCAGTCGTGATGGGTACACGAACCAGGCGCCTGCTGCAGAGTCCCATACGCAGCAACGTTCGCTGAACGGTCGTTGAGGAGACACTGTTGGTACCCTCTTGGTTCAAATGGTTCAAATGCCTCTAAGCACTATGGAACTTAACATCTGAGCTCATCAGTCCCCTAGACTTAGAACTGCGTAAACCTAACGTAAGGACATCACACACATCCATGCCCGAGGCAGGATTCGAGCCTCCGACGATAGCAGCCGCGTGGTTCCGGAATGAAGTGCCTAGAACCGCTCGGCCAATGAGGCCGGCCCTCTTGATTCATCTGGGCTTTTAGCTCTCCAACAGCTGCACGCACCTCTGCAGCCGTCGTTCATCCCTGTCATCATCTATAGTCCGTAGTGAACCACAGTTGCCTCGGCGCCGGTTTTGGATAGCACCATTTTGCCAGGCACGGTACACTTTAACTATCGCGGCAAGCGGATAGTTTAAAAACTTATCTGTTTCGGAAATGCTTCCAACTTTGATCCGAAAGCAAATGATCATGCCCTTTTGGATGTCAGATAGTCCCCAGCTCGTGGTCGTGTGGTAGCGTTTTCGCTTCCCACGCCCGGGTTCCCGGGTTCGATTCCCGGCGGGGTCAGGGATTTTCTCTGCCTCGTGATGACTGGGTGTTGTGTGCTGTCCTTAGGTTAGTTAGGTTTAAGTAGTTCTAAGTTCTAGGGGACTGATGACCATACATGTTAAGTCCCATAGTGCTCAGATCCATATGAACCATATTTGATGTCAGATACACTATGTGATTGATCAAAAGTATCCGGACACCCCCAAACACATATTTCATATTAGGTGCATTGTGCTGCCACCTACTGCCAGGTACTCCATATCAGCGACCTCAGTAGTCGTTAGACATCGTGAGAGTGCAGAATGGGGCGCTCCGGGGAACTCGCGGACTTCGAACGTGGTCAGGTGATTGGGTGTCACTTGTGCCATACGTCTGTCTGTTTCCGATGTGATAGTGAAGTGGAAACGTCAAAGTTGTCTGTTGACCGACAGAGACCGCCGACAGATTAAGAGGGTCGTAATGTGTAATAGGCAGGCATCTATGCAGACCATCACATAGGAATTAGAGACTGCATCAGGATCCACTGAAAGTACTATGGCAGTTAGGCGAGAGGTGAGAAAACTTGGATTTCATGGTCGAGCGGCTGCTCATTAGCCACACATCTCGCCGGTAAATGTCAATTGATGCCTCGCTTGGGGTAACGAGGGTAAACATTGGACGATTGAACAGTGTAAAAACATTGTGTGGAGTGACGAATCACCGTACACAATGTGGCGATCCGATGGCAGGGTGTGGGTGTGGCAAATACCCGGTGAACGTCATCTGTCAGCGTGTGTAGAGCCAACAGTAAATTCAGAGGCGTTGGTGTTATGGTGTGGTCGTGTGTTTCATGGAAGTGGCTTAAACCCCTTGTTGTTTTGCGTGGTACTATCTCAGAACAGGCCTACATTGATGGTTTAAGCACCTTCTTTCTTCCCACTGTTGAAGAGCAATTCGGGGATGGCGATTGCAAAAAAAATGTTCAAATGTGTGTGAAATCATATGGGACATAACTGCTAAGGTCATCAGTTCCTAAGCTTACACACTACTTAATCTAAATCATCCTAAGGACAAACGCACACAACCATGCCCGAGGGAGGACTCGAATCTCCGCCGGGACCAGTCGCACAGTCCGTGACTGCAGCGTCTGAGACCGCTCGGCTAATCCAGCGCGGCTGCTATTGCATGTGTCAACAAGATCGAGCATCTGTTCGTAATGCACGGCCTGTGGCGGAGTGGTTACACGACAAAAACATCCCTGTACTGGACTGGCCTCACAGAGTCCTGACCTCAATCGTATAGTACACTTTTGGAATGTTTTGGAACGCAGACTTCGTGCCACGCCTCACCGACCGACATTGATACCTCTCCTCAGTGCAGCACTCCGTGAAGAATGGGCTGCCATTCCCCAAGAAACCTTCCAGCACCTGATCGAACTAATGCCTGCGAGAGTGGAAGCTGTCATCAACGCTAAGGGTGAGACAACACCATACTGAGATCCAGCATTACCGACGGAAGGCGCCATGAACTTGTAAGTCATTCTCAGCCAGGTGTCCGGATACTTTTGAGCACGTAGTTCGGTTTCTGAATTACAGCTACTGTATTGTTTTTCCGCGTTCCACCGACACGCTTTACAGACCCTCCACTGCTACTGGTATCACCTGCCGTCTGTGAGTGATCATTGCAGGTTGACGTCTCACATATGCGGTGGTGTCATTAATGCGACTCGACCGTCTATATGGAGATGTGTATATGCTGTGAAAGGATATCAATGATACGATTCGCTGATGACATTGCTATCCTGAGTGAAAGTGAAGAAGAATTAAATGATCTGCTGAACGGAATGAACAGTCTAATGAGTACACAGTATGATTTGAGAGTAAATCGGAGAAAGACGAAGGTAATGAGAAGTAGTAGAAATGAGAACAGCGAGAAGCTTAACATCAGGATTGATGTTCACGAAGTCAATGAAGTTAAGGAATTCTGCTACCTAGGCAGTAAAATAACCAATGACGGACGGAGCAAGGAGGACATCAAAAGCAGACTCTCTATGGCAAAAAAGGCATTTCTGGCCAAGAGAAGTCTACTAACATCAAATACCGGCCTTAATTTGAGGAAGAAATTTCTGAGGTTCTACGTCTGGAGTACAGCATTGTATGGTAGGAAACATGGACTGTGGGAAATCCGGAACAGAAGAGAATCGAAGCATTTGAGATGTGGTGCTATAGACGAATGTTGAAAATTAGGTGGACTGATAAGGTAAGGAATGAGGAGGTTCTACGCAGAATCGGAGAGGAAAGGAATATGTGGAAAACACTGATAAGGAGGAGGGACAGGATGATAGGACATCTGCTAAGACATGAGGGAATGACTTCCATGGTACTAGAGGGAGCTGTAGAGGGTAAAAACTGTAGAGGAAGACAGAGATTGGAATACGTCAAGCAAATAACTGAGGACGTAGGTTGCAAGTGCTACTCTGAGATGAAGAGGTTAGCACAGGAAAGGAATTCGTGGCAGGCCGCATCAAACCAGTCAGTAGACTGATGACAAAAAAAAAAAAAAACTTACGTATGCAAAATTTTAGAGTATTTAGAGGAGACAAGCAGAAACACTTTTACATGTGAAAAAAATGTCGCAGGTACACCGTTTCCCTACTAGGGGTCCGTGAATGCTTTGACACAATAATGTTTAGACACGCAGTTCAATCTTCCAGTTTTTTTTTTTTTTTTTTTTTGTCGGAGATGAAGCATTTGGTGCACTAGACAGCAACAAACACTCCAGAAGGGCTCGTTGCCCATTTGGCTGAAACTGAAGCCATCTTTGGGAAACACCAGTTTCACGACAGTAGAAAATTTTGGAAATTTGTGGTAAGATCTTATGAGACCAAACTACTAAGGTGATCGGTCCCTAAGCCTACACACTACTTAATCTAACGTAAACTAACTTACTCTAAGGACGAGACACGTGCCCATGCCCGAGGGAGGATTCGAACCTCCGACGGCAGGAGCCGCACGGACCGTGACAAGACGCCTCATATCGCGAGACTACCCCGTGCGGCACCTTAGAAAATATTTATAATTTTAATTACATGTCAGATCAGAAAATTTAATGATTTTAACTACGTTAGATCATTACTAGAAGCGGCCACAGGCTTTCAGGCGCATGGAACAGACAGGTGACAAACAGGATGAGATAACGAGTCACGAGGCAACCGAAACTTCTTTGCTTCTCAGCGGTTGACCAAACACGCCAGCGAGGATCATTCTCGATGGTTCGTCGAGGGTCGAGGTCACAGGCGTTAGTGGTAACCTTCCGGCCCATGCAGTGGAGGACTTTCCAGTGGAACTTAGAATGATAGTCAAATATTAAAACCATCACATGTCGAGGAAAGCTTCCAAGGTAACGTTTCCGATAGATACTGCAGAAGGTCGTGTGCACCCAGAATCAATATAGGACAGAATGAAAGCTCACAGAGGGGCAGATTAAAGGAAAGCAGAAACTCAGCGAGTAATCCGAATAGCCGGAGCGCACTAATGGTCCTCAGCAGAACCTGATGGAGCAGCAGACACTTCAACTACGAGAAGACAAAGACAGACTCTGGGGGACACATGGCAGCTGGACTCTAAGAAGCAGTTTTCAGTATTCATTCGAACAGCATTGAACAGAGACTGTCTGTGCCTGCCTCAAAGAATTAAGTTGGAGAAATTTCAGTGAATAGCAGGAATAAGTTACTGATTGGTATATTTGTCTCTTCGGCTATAGGGCAAGTGCCCGTCGATTGATACGCAATTATTTCAAAGTGCTGATGATTTATGATTTAGGCCAAATGGTCACTAGTTAGCAGGCCGAGTGGCAGTGACGGAGTGAGGTGGCGCAGTGGTTAGCACACTGGACCATTCGGGAGGATGTGCAACGAATGGACGCATGGTGCAGGGAATGGCAATTGAATCTCAATGTAGACTAGTGTAATGTGCTGCGAATACACAGAAAGAAAGATCCTTTATCTTTTAGCTACAATATAGCAGGTCAGCAACTGGAAGCAGTTAATTCCATAAATTATCTGGGAGTAGGCTTTAGGAGTGATTTAAAATGGAATGACCATATAAAATTAATCGTCGGTAAAGCAGATGCCAGACTGAGATTCATTGGAAGAATCCTAAGGAAATGCAATCCAAAAACAAAGTAAGTAGGTTGCAGTACACATGTTCGCCCACTGCTTGAATACTGCTCACCAGTGTGGGATCCGTAACAGATAGGGTTGATGGAAGAGATAAAGAGGATCCAACGGAGAGAAGCGCACTTCATTACAGGATCATTTAGTAATCGTGAAAGCGCTACGGAGATCACAGATAAACTCCAATGGGTGACTCTGCAAGAGAGACGCTCAGTAGCTCGGTACGTGCTTTTGTTGAAGTTTCGAGAACTTACCTTCACCGAGGAGTCAAGCAGTATATTGTTCCCTCCTACGTATATCTCGCGGGGAGACCATGAGGATAAAATCAGAGAGATTAGAGCCCACACAGAGGCATACCGACAATCTTTCTTTCCACGAACAATACGAGATTCGAAGAGAAGGGAGAACAGATAGAGGTGCTCAAAGTACTCTAAAAAAAAAGGTTCAAATGGCTCTGAGCACTATGGGACTTAACTTCTGAGGTCATCAGTCCCCTAGAACTTAGAACTACTTAAACCTAACTAACGTAAGAACATCACACACATCCATGCCCGAGGCAGGATTCGAACCTGCGACTGTAGCGGTCTCGCGGTTCCAGACTGCAGCGCCTAGAACCGCTCGGCCACTCCGGCCGGCTCAAAGTACTCTCCGCCAAACGCCGTCAGGTGGCTTGCGGAGTATGGATGTAGATGTAGGACGACGGTTCAAACCCACGTCCGGCCATCCTGAGATAGGTTTTCCGTGATTTCCCTAAATTGCTTCAGGGAAACGCACGGCCGATTTCCTTCCTAATGCTTCCCTAATCCGAGCTTGTGCTCCGTCTCTGATGATCTCGTTATCGACGGGTCGTTAAACACTAATCTGCTCCTCCTCCGAGAGGCGGTGAAAGTACTCGTCTCTGATAAAGGTCCTTCCTAGTCATTATTGAAAGCAACTTTAAAGTGTATATATATATTTGGTCTGAGATCTGAATAAACAAAATGTGTTGATTGGAACAAAAACAGATTGACTAAAAATAATAAGTTGCTACTTCAGCAGATCAGTCCTGCTAACTTAAGAGAATTACCAACCTGTTGTAAGAAACACCCATTCCAACCAAGGTGAGCTCGTACCTCTCATCTCCGCTATAAAAGCCCCGCCCCCCCCCCCAAAAAAAAGAAAAAACGATGTAGGGAAACTGAATCGGGATGCAACAACTCCTTCTTTTGAGCTTGTTAGACAAGCAGTAGCACGAAGATGCGAGTTTTGCTTTAACGTAAACAATTTTTTCAGTAGCAACTTCAAAAAAAATATTTGTAGTACGGCAGTCACCGTCACTTAAAACAAATAACTTAGAGGGTAAATGTGATATTTCTTCACATTAAAAAGTATTTGTTTTTATCTCTTCTAAACACTCTAAAATTTTGTATACCTATATTTTTAAACATTTGTACGGAACAATACAAAGGCTGCAAAAGTAGAAAAAATAAATGTAGATAACTAAAACTTGCGGTAAGATTTCATTTAGTTAAAATTTCACTCTCATTTACAAACATCATACCCGGAGAACTGCAGAGCATGTTTGAGAATATCTTCTGGCTTGTTCAAAGCACGCAAGTGAAACATAGTACCCTAAACTGCCTTATACGTGTTCTACGAGGACAAGATAGTTACATGGAAGGTCCTTTTTCTGTCGTGAGGTCTGCTTGTACAACCGGACAAAGGGAAAAAGTAATTTTGCAAATTCCGAGCTGGTAGTCAGAAATAAATGAAAGTCTTTGCAGCCCGTGTTCTGGGTTAATTTGTGTGGAGTCGAGCATCTCGTGTGCGTGCAAACGTGATCTCCTATGCACTGCAGCCCGAGGAGCCGACCTTGGCATTCCTGAGTGTGTGCTCGTCAGCCGTGTAAACTTGCGAGATCTCCGCGTAGAACAGTCCGATGACGACTTGACATGTTCGTGTGAAACGCGTAGTTTACCCTCAGTATGCTGAGTCAACACGCGATCTGTCAATAAAAATTGTTTGTTATGATGCACGGCAGTATTGTGTGACGGAAGAGCCTCGAGAAACAGACGACGTAAGTATTAATTTTATCTCGTACCGCAAATTTTATCTGTACATATTGACTCACAGATTACAACAGACGCGGTATCGATACCCTTGCTGTTTAACATATCTCTCAGTTTATTGGGGTTACGCAAGAACCATCGACACTAGAAAAGAAAAAGAAAGATTTTCATGTCCCGCCGATATTCAATTTATTAGTGGACGGTGGTTATAATGGAGGTACACTAGATGTCACTAAGTGCATACCGCCGGTATAAAAGGAGACTGGGAATATTGTGTTGTCAGTAGAATAGCACTAACAGCAGAATGTGTCCGCCATGAGAGCTCAGTGACTTCGAACGTGGACTAGTCACTGGATGTCACCTGAGTAACAGATCAGTCAGAGACACTGCAGTCCTTTATGGGGTGTCCAAGACGACCGTTTGTGATGTCATTTGGAAGCGAACACACGAAGGAACAACAACAGGTAAACCAAGATAGGCTGATCCCATGTGCTAGCGGACATGAACCGTTGAGCATCGCGGAGGGTGGTTGTAAAAAGTTGCATGAAATCAGCGAATTGAGTCACTTGTGGATTCCTAAGGTCTACAACAGTCCATCCTGCACAATGAGGTATAATGGTCTAGCAGCTCCTTATAAGCCACAAGCTAAGCGACATCTGAGGTTGTATGGCGAGCGACGCCACTGAACAACGGATGACTGGAAACGAATTATATGGAGTGATGAATCATACCATACCATGTGGCAATGGTTTGGATTTGGCGAACGCCTTGAAAGTTTTATCTGCCATCATGTGTAACGCTGACAGTCAAGTATGGAGGTGGAGGTATGATGGCGTTTTCCGGAGTTATTGTGTGGTTCCGTTATTATGTTTAAGAAAACGTTAATGTGGAAGGATATGAACACATTTTGCAACACTGTGTTCTCTGTATCGTAGAAGAACAGTCGGGAGACTATGACTGGGTGTATCAGCATAACAATGCACCCTGTCATAAAACAGGATTTGTGGGGCTATGATTTGTGGGCAGTATCACTGCTGCAGTGGAGTGGACTGCCCCAGGTCCCGACATGAACTCAATGAAACATCTTTGAGACGATAAAAAGATAGACTCCGCTCCAAGGTACATTGCTACCTTCTCTGGTTTCGGCTCTTGAGGAAGAATGGACTGTTATTGCTCCAGACATTGAGACACCACGCTGAAAATGTCCCCAGCATAGTTCAAGCCGCCAAAGGCTAAGGGTGGACACACCTCACTGTAATATACCTGTTAGGTGTACAGAAAGTTCGGTCAGATAGGCTATTTACGGAATATTAATATCGCCTTTGCAGGAACACAGTGGCCGCCACAACCACATGGATTACGCTAGCACACTTCCCGTCAGACCCAAATTCTGATCTTATACCAGACACTACTGACATAGTGCCCCTGATCCTTAGCCTCATTACTTGCGGAATCTCGCCGATTCCCTCAAGAGTTCTAGACCAGTGCATCTGCACTCAAGGGATCACTGACCGTCATCAAACTTAATTTTATACACACAGTTTTGCATCACCTCGGTTCCGAGAGTTCCGCAACCTGTACAGAAAAGTGGAATAGAGGTCAACATAAACATCATTTCCGCCCTTTTTATTGCTCATGAAAATCACACATTGCATGTTGTACCATCATTCAGCGAGACCTTCAGAAGTGGCGGTCCAGATTGCTGTACACACCGGTATCTCTAATACTCAGTAGCACGTCCTCTTGCATTGATGCATGCCTGTATTCGTCGTGGCACACTATCCACAAGTTCATCAAGGCACTGTTGCTCCAGATTGTCCCACTCCTCAACGGCGATTCGGCGTAGATCCCTCAGAGTGGTTTGTGGGTCATGTCGTCCATAAACAGGCCTTTTCAATCTATCCCAGGCGTGTTCGACAGGATTAATGTCTGGAGAACATGCTGACCACTCTAGTCGATCGATGTCGTTTTCCTGAAGGAAATCATACACGATGGGGGCGCGAATTGCCTATGAAGACGAATGCCTCGCCAATATGCTGCCGATATGATTGCACTTACGGTCGGAGGATGGCATTCACGTATCGCACAGCCGTTACGGCGCGTTCCATGACCACCAGCGGCGTATGTCCGACCCACATAATGTCACCCCAAAACAGCAGGGACCTCCACCTTGCTGCACTCGCTGGACAGTGTGTCTAAGGCGTTCAGCCTTCAAACACGTCACAGACTGTTGTCTGGTTGAAAGCACATGCGAGACTCATCGGGAAGAGAACGTGATACCAATCCCGAACTGTCCATTGGACATGTTCTTGGGTCCATCTGTTCCGCGTTGCATTTGGTTGCAAAGATGGACGTCGAGAGTGAAGTTGGGCATCATGCAGCCAATTGCCCACAGTTTGAGTCGTAACACGACGTAGTGTGGCTGCACGAAAAACATTATTCAAAATGGTGGCGTTGCTGTCAGGGTTCCTCCGAGTCATAATCCGTAGGTAGCGGTCATCCACTGCAGTAGCAGCCATTGGGCGGCCTGAACGAGGAATGTCATCGACAGTTCCTGTCTCTCTGTATCTGCTGCATGTCCGAACAACATCGCTTTGGTTCACTCCGAGACGCCTGAACACTTCCCTTGATGAGAGTCCTTTCTGGCACAAAGTAACAATGCGGACGGGATCTAACCGCGGTATTGACCGTCTAGTCATGGTTGAACTACCTCCTTTCTGGTGGAATGACTGGAACTGATCGGCTGCCGGACCCCTTCCGTCTAATAGGCGCTGCTCATGCATGGTTGTTTACAACTTTGGGCGGGTTTAACGACATCTCTGAACAGTCGAAGGGACTGTGGGATACTACACTCCTGGAAATTGAAATAAGAACACCGTGAATTCATTGTCCCAGGAAGGGGAAACTTTATTGACACATTCCTGGGGTCAGATACATCACATGATCACACTGACAGAACCACAGGCACATAGACACAGGCAACAAAGCATGCACAATGTCGGCACTAGTACAGTGTATATCCACCTTTCGCAGCAATGCAGGCTGCTATTCTCCCATGGAGACGATCGTAGAGATGCTGGATGTAGTCCTGTGGAACGGCTTGCCATGCCATTTCCACCTGGCGCCTCAGTTGGACCAGCGTTCGCGCTGGACGTGCAGACCGCGTGAGACGACGCTTCATCCAGTCCCAAACATGCTCAATGGGGGACAGATCCGGAGATCTTGCTGGCCAGGGTAGTTGACTTACACCTTCTAGAGCACGTTGGGTGGCACGGGATACATGCGGACGTGCATTGTCCTGTTGGAACAGCAAGTTCCCTTGCCGGTCTAGGAATGGTAGAACGATGGGTTCGATGACGGTTTGGATGTACCGTGCACTATTCAGTGTCCCCTCGACGATCACCAGTGGTGTACGGCCAGTGTAGGAGATCGCTCCCAACACCATGATGCCGGGTGTTGGCCCTGTGTGCCTCGGTCGTATGCAGTCCTGATTGTGGCGGACACCTGCACGGCGCCAAACACGCATACGACCATCATTGGCACCAAGGCAGAAGCGACTCTCATCGCTGAAGACGACACGTCTCCATTCGTCCCTCCATTCACGCCTGTCGCGACACCACTGGAGGCGGGCTGCACGATGTTGGGGCGTGAGCGGAAGACGGCCTAACGGTGTGCGGGACCGTAGCCCAGCTTCATGGAGACGGTTGCGAATGGTCCTCGCCGATACCCCAGGAGCAACAGTGTCCCTAATTTGCTGGGAAGTGGCGGTGCGGTCCCCTACGGCACTGCGTAGGATCCTACGGTCTTGGCGTGTATCCGTGCGTCGCTGCGGTCCGGTCCCAGGTCGACGGGCACGTGCACCTTCCGCCGACCACTGGCGACAACATCGATGTACTGTGGAGACCTCACGCCCCACGTGTTGAGCAATTCGGCGGTACGTCCACCTGGCCTCCCGCATTCCCACTATACGCCCTCGCTCAAAGTCCGTCAACTGCACATACGGTTCACGTCCACGCTGTCGCGGCATGCTACCAGTGTTAAAGACTGCGATGGAGCTCCGTATGCCACGGCAAACTGGCTGACACTGACGGCGACGGTGCACAAATGCTGCGCAGCTAGCGCCATTCTACGGCCAACACCGCGGTTCCTGGTGTGTCCGCTGTGCCGTGCGTGTGATCATTGCTTGTACAGCCCTCTCGCAGTATCCGGAGCAAGTATGGTGGGTCTGACACACTGGTGTCAATGTGTTCTTTTTTCCATTTCCAGGAGTGTATATCGACAGCCAACGTCTATCTTGAGAAGTTCTGGGAACCGGGGTCATTCGAACCTTTTTTTGATGTGTGTATGTGGTGTCCGTTCTTTCGGACTGACTTCAGCGCAGATAGTGTAAAACAGGATTCTCTTCATCCACTCCTGCCTGATGGGCAGTACAGGATTATTGCTCGAGGTACAAGGAAGAAACCTTTTAGAAAAGGAAAAGGTTAAAATGTAAGCTAGGTGCAGCCCTTAGAGGCGCTACGAGTAAGTATCGTTTTCCCCGCAGCCGCGCCGTTGAAGAACGTATGTTTTAAATCCTCGTATCAGGCTTTCTCATTGGTTCATAGTGTTTACATATCTAGAGCGCGAGCTTTCTCATGTGTCTCTGTTTGTCAACGTCAGAATCGTAACATGGAGGGGAGAGGTTTTCTGGTTTCCTCTTCATGCCACAGCACTACTGGTTAATTATAGCAAAGTCCGAAGCAGTAGGAGGTTTTTTACTCTTTTTACAAAATCATTACTAGGCAGAATTGACAGTATCTGCTACCACTGGCAGACGAGATTCCTACTCTGTCAGGAACAGCCCAGTTTCAAAGCGTTAAGGTAGAAAACGCTTGCTGCTAGATGAGCGCAAAGTGACGACTTGCCGCTGGGGGACCAAACAGTAAACACCTACAGCCAAACGAGACTGCTTATGTAGAAGGACTAGTTTAGCGCCCGCTGCTCCGTATGCGTAGCCTGTATGATCTCCAGAGATTTTTCTTCGACGCAACAGAGTCAGAATTATAAAGGGCTAGGCATGATGCTACGTAACCCTCGCCAACAATCGTGAGTTCATATTCGGAGTGACCGCAAGCGCAATTTCTTGAAATTGTTCTAACAGCATTCAGAACGTTCTGTGGCTTCGAAAGTATCCACATCCGTCAAAATAACACAGCTTGAGGACTTTCTACGAGCGAACGCAAGTCTGCTGACGGATGGGTTGCCTAGCGGCAGGCGCTGGCTGCCTCAAGTATGACGCTCTGTAGCCTCTCTCAACTCGTTCATCAGGACACCGCCTACAACCACTCTAAAAGACGACAATGAAACAAACAAATAATCCTGATAAAAATATGTCCGGATACCAATGTTTTCAGACAGTACACATTTTAACGCAGTCCCAAGGATCCAAACTGCAAATACGCACTTCAGGACAAACACATTACACGGTATTATTGGTGTGCCCCACGAAAGTTAGCAACGCTCGTCGGTTCCACAGACATCAGCGACGTCTCCCTACAATCCGCAACGACGGATAGGAGACGCTCCTGAAGACACGCCCTCTCCTTTAGCACAACAGCACCATCACACAGAAGTCAATATACAGCCGAGCGTGGACTCACTCTGTCCATTTCGTGACCTCTGATGAAACAGTCACTGTCATCTAGTTAGGACACCATTGCTACCCTTGTCCGCAGCTCGTGGTCGTGCGGTAGCGTTCTCGCTTCCCGCGCCCGGGTTCCCGGGTTCGATTCCCGGCGGGGTCAGGGATTTTCTCTGCCTCGTGATGACTGGGTGTTGTGTGATGTCCTTAGGTTAGTTAGGTTTAAGTAGTTCTAAGTTCTAGGGGACTGATGACCATAGATGTTAAGTCCCATAGTGCTCAGAGCCATTTGAGCCACCATTGCCACTCAAGCCTCTGATGGAACTTAACTTTGTAAATTTTGAAACTGTACATCAAGAGAAGAGCTTAGAATTATGTGCATAGAGTGGTGCTTTATTGTTCAGAGACACTTTTAAATGTTCGACACACTCCGGTGGCAATTGATTGTGTAGAGTTGAGCAAATCTTTTTATCAGTATTGTAATAAAATGAACTAATGTTACATATATCATAACTCCGGTCAGACACCTCCCAGAGCAATCAAAGTATCCACAGTTAAGACAGGACTATTGTAGTTTCGTCACATCATAATGCATTACCACATGAGTTCTACCCCGTTCGTGTGCTGGCAGGTTTCAGCACGTCTCCTCATCGACGGCCGTAAACGGTCAAATATCCCTGGAGTATTGTATTGTGAATACATAGAAAGAAGGATCCTTTATTGTACGATTGTATGATAGCGGAACAAACACTGGTAGCAGCTACTTCTGTAAAGTATCTGGGAGTATGCGTAGAAACGATATGAAGTGGAATGATCATATAAAATTAATTGTTGGTAAAGCGAGTGCCAGGTTGAGATTCATTGGGAGAGTCCTTAGAAAATGTAGTCCATCAACAAAGGAGGTGGCTTACAAAACACTCGTTCGACCTATACTTGAGTATTGCTCATCAGTGTGGATCCGTACCAGATCGGGTTGACGGAGGAGATAGAGAAGATCCAAAGAAGAGCGGTGCGTTTCGTCACAGGGTTATTTGGTAAGCGTCATAGCGTTATGGAGATGTTTAGCAAACTCAAGTGGCAGACTCTGCAAGAGAGGTGCTCTGCATCGCGGTGTAGCTTGCTGCCCAGGTTTCGAGAGGGTGTGTTTCTGGATGAGGTATCGAATATATTGCTTCCCCCTACTTTTACCTCTCGAGGAGATAACGAATGTAAAATTAGAGAGATTCGAGCGCGCATGGAGGCTTTCCGGCAGTCGTTCTTCCCGCGAACCATACGCGACCGGAATAGGAAAGGGAGGTAATGACAGTGGCACGTAAAGTGCCCTCCGCCACACACCGTCGGGTGGCTTGAGGCGTATAAATGTAGATGTAGATGTAGAGTGTTCCGAATGGCACTGACAACTATCCGCAATGCGTTCTCGAAGTTTATCGACACTATCAGCAGGACTCTAATTCACGAATGGTTTTAAATGTCCCCACAGAAGAAAGAGCAGCGGGTACAGCTCGGCGGACCTGGGAATTCACGGTACGGCGAGTTACGATCGACACATTTCTTGTTGAAACTCTGTTTACCAGTACTTGGGTATCCGGAATGACGATAAAATCAAACGAGGGAAGTTCAATAAGTGATGCAACACATTTTTTCTCTGCCGTATTCGGTTGCAAAATGCGGAATTTGTTGTGTAACATTGTGGAATATTTCCTTAGTGTGTGTGAATTACCGAGGGATCAAACTGATAAGGTCTTCCGCCCCTAGACTTACAAACTACTTAAACTAACTCACGCTAAGAACAACCCACTATCACAACCACAGGTGGAAGCACAAGCGGCCAAAGACACTGCTAGCTAGGGCATAGCCACCTATGGTAAACTAACATACGCAAACAGCGACAAACGTCGGTAAGCCCCTGCATATCAGCAACACTGACTGGCAACTACCAGCTGCTATTAGAGCCGACCAACAGGCCACAGCAGGGACACCGACGAGCTCGCCCACAGACGCACAAACAATCTGCCAACATTCCCTCACACTGTGCCCCCGGTATATGACCTATCGGACACAAGATCGATAACAAACCTAACTGTTGCAGGTTGCTGACGCTGAACGAGGACTCTGTACCAGCACCCAGCGCCAGCCGCCGAGCAGCACAAACGCACAACGTCAAGGTATCGACATGCATGATATCCACTACTAACAAAGCCTATCCTTGCACGACCTATCGCAGGCAGCAAGACAACCGCTACTGCTCTTACCACCCGACCTAACTATCGCAGAGGTTTTTTTCCCTTGGCTCTTGCCTTGGCACTTTTTTTTCCTCTGCCCTTCAAACCGCTACCCTTCGCCGATTTCGACCAATCTATCTCCAGATGAGCGCGTATTAATGGTTAACTCTAACCAGACGTACGCAAACATCCGAGTACCCACATCCTGCGACATCTCACTTTAGTGAATACTAACCCTTATGCAGAGATGGCAGTAGACCTTTTGTGTTGGCCATCATGCCGGTGTGGGCGTGGAGGGGCTCCACGTCTTTGGAAAAAAAAAAAAAAAAAGAACAACCCACTCACCCATGCCCGAGGGAGGACTCGAACCTCCGGCGAGAGGGGCCGCGCAATCAGTGACATGGTGCCTCTAACCGCGCAGCCACTCCGCGCGGCTGGAGTATTTGGTCTCCAGCCCCTATAGTTTAATGACTTTTCGACTTATGGCGGGTCTATAGGTAGCTTTCAGAATGGCATCTGTAATGGAGGTACGTTCCAAGCAGAAAGCTTCCACCTTCTTTTGGCGAAAAACCAAAGTAGATACTCATAGGTGCTTGCAGAATGTCTAGGAGACATGGTAGTGAACAAAAGCGCGGTGAATCTTTTGGCGAGGCGCCTGTTACCGCATCAAGGTTGCGCAGACCTGTCCGATATCCCGCGTGCTGGCCGTCCGCACACAGCTGTGACTCCTGCAGTGTTGGAACGTGCGGACACTCTCAGTCGAGGTGATCGTTTTTAGCATGGATAGGGACTGCAACTGCTGTGTTCGGATGCAGGCTGAGTTGGCATCCCTTCGCTCCCAGCTTCAGGCAGTGTTGGCTTCGGTCACACAGCTTGAGGCTGTTGCCAATGGGCATCACTGTGGGGGTCCGGATGGGGGTTTGTCGGGGACGGCCAGCTCGTCCCACGCATCCCCCGATCGGACTAAGACTGTGGTTGCCCGGGATACTGCCCGCATTGAGGCTGCTCCCTCACCTGTGGTAGAGTGGGAGGTCGTCTCAAGGTGTGGCAGGGGGCGAAAGACATTCCGGAGGGCTGAACGGAAGGCCTCTCCAGTTTGTCTGACGAACCGGTTTCGGGCTCTGTCTCAGGCTGATACTGATCTTCAGCCTGACATGGCTGCTTGTCCTGTTCCAGAGGTTGCCCCTCAGTCTGCAAGATCCGGGCAGTCGCAGAGGGTGGGCTTACTGGTAGTTGGGAGCTCCAACGTCAGGCGCGTAATGGGGCCCCTTAGGGATATGGCAGCAAGGGAGGGGAAGAAAACCAAAGTGCACTCCGTGTGCATACCGGGGGGATTCATTCCAGATGTGGAAAGGGTCCTTCCGGATGCCATGAAGGGTACAGGGTGCACCCATCTGCAGGTGGTCGCTCATGTCGGCACCAATGATGTGTGTCGCTATGGATCGGAGGAAATCCTCTCTGGCTTCCGGCGGCTATCTGATTTGGTGAAGACTGCCAGTCTCGCTAGCGGGATGAAAGCAGAGCTCACCATCTGCAGCATCGTCGACAGGACTGACTGCGGACCTTTGGTACAGAGCCGAGTGGAGGGTCTGAATCAGAGGTTGAGACGGTTCTGCGACCATGTGGGCTGCAGATTCCTCGACTTGCGCCATAGGGTGGTGGGGTTTCGGGTTCCGCTGGATAGGTCAGGAGTCCACTACACGCAACAAGCGGCTACACGGGTAGCAGGGGTTGTGTGGCGTGGGCTGGGCGGTTTTTTAGGTTAGATGGCCTCGGGCAAGTGCAGAAAGGGCAACAGCCTCAACGGGTGCGGGGCAAAGTCAGGACATGCGGGGACCAAGCAGCAATCGGTATTGTAAATGTAAACTGTCGAAGCTGCGTTGGTAAAGTACCGGAACTTCAAGCGCTGATAGAAAGCACCGAAGCTGAAATCGTTATAGGTACAGAAAGCTGGCTGAAGCCAGAGATAAATTCTGCCGAAATTTTTACAAAGGCACAGACGGTGTTTAGAAAGGATAGATTTTATGCAACCGGTGGTGGAGTGTTCGTCGCTGTTAGTAGTAGTTTATCCTGTAGTGAAGTAGAAGTGGATAGTTCCTGTGAATTATTATGGGTGGAGGTTACACTCAACAACCGAGCTAGGTTAATAATTGGCTCCTTTTACCGACCCCCCGACTCAGCAGCATTAGTGGCAGAACAACTGAGAGAAAATTTGGAATACATTTCACATAAATTTTCTCAGCATGTTATGGTCTTAGGTGGAGATTTCAATGTACCAGATATAGACTGGGACACTCAGATGTTTAGGACGGGTGGTAGGGACAGAGCATCGAGTGACATTATACTGAGTGCACTATCCGAAAATTACCTCGAGCAATTAAACAGAGAACCGACTCGTGGAGATAACATCTTGGACCTACTGATAACAAACAGACCCGAACTTTTCGACTCTGTAAGTGCAGAACAGGGAATCAGTGATCATAAGGCCGTTGCAGCATCCCTGAATATGGAAGTTAATAGGAATATAAAAAAAAGGGAGGAAGGTTTATCTGTTTAGCAAGAGTAATAGAAGGCAGATTTCAGACTACCTAACAGATCAAAACGAAAATTTCTGTTCCGACACTGACAATGTTGAGTGTTTATGGAAAAAGTTCAAGGCAATCGTAAAATGCGTTTTAGACAGGTACGTGCCGAGCAAAACTGTGAGGGACGGGAAAAACCCACCGTGGTACAACAACAAAGTTAGGAAACTACTGCGAAAGCAAAGAGAGCTTCACTCCAAGTTTAAACGCAGCCAAAACCTCTCAGACAAACAGAAGCTAAACGATGTCAAAGTTAGCGTAAGGAGGGCTATGCGTGAAGCGTTCAGTGAATTCGAAAGTAAAATACTAGGTACCGACTTGACAGAAAATCCTAGGAAGTTCTGGTCTTACGTTAAATCAGTAAGTGGCTCGAAACATCATGTCCAGACACTCCGGGATGATGATGGCATTGAAACAGAGGATGACAAGCGTAAAACTGAAATACTAAACACCTTTTTCCAAAGCTGTTTCACAGAGGAAGACCGCACTGCAGTTCCTTCTCTAAATCCTCGCACCAACGAAAAAATGGCTGACATTGAAATAAGTGTCCAAGGAATAGAAAAGCAACTGGAATCACTCAACAGAGGAAAGTCCACTGGACCTGACGGGATACCAATTCGATTCTACACAGAGTACGCGAAAGAACTTGCCCCCCTTCTAACAGCCGTGTACCGCAAGTCTCTAGAGGAACAGAAGGTTCCAAAAGATTGGAAAAGAGCACAGGTAGTCCCAGTCTTCAAGAAGGGTCGTCGAGCAGATGCGCAAAACTATAGACCTATCTCTCTGACGTCGATCTGTTGTAGAATTTTAGAACATGTCTTTTGCTCGAGTATCATGTCGTTTTTGGAAACTCAGAATCTACTATGTAGGAATCAACATGGATTCCGGAAACAGCGATCGTGTGAAACCCAACTCGCTTTATTTGTTCATGAGACCCAGAAAATATTAGATACAGGCTCCCAGGTAGATGCCATTTTCCTTGACTTCCGGAAGGCGTTCGATACAGTTCCGCACTGTCGCCTGATAAACAAAGTAAGAGCCTACGGAATATCAGACCAGCTGTGTGGCTGGATTGAAGAGTTTTTAGCAAACAGAACACAGCATGTTGTTCTCAATGGAGAGACATCTACAGACGTTAAAGTAACCTCTGGCGTGCCACAGGGGAGTGTTATGGGACCATTGCTTTTCACAATATATATAAATGACCTAGTAGATAGTGTCGGAAGTTCCATGCGGCTTTTCGCGGATGATGCTGTAGTATACAGAGAAGTTGCAGCATTAGAAAATTGTAGCGAAATGCAGGAAGATCTGCAGCGGATAGGCACTTGGTGCAGGGAGTGGCAACTGACCCTTAACATAGACAAATGTAATGTATTGCGAATACATAGAAAGAAGGATCCTTTATTGTATGATTATATGATAGCGGAACAAACACTGGTAGCAGTTACTTTTGTAAAATATCTGGGAGTATGCGTGCGGAACGATTTGAAGTGGAATGATCATATAAAATTAATTGTTGGTAAGGCGGGTACCAGGTTGAGATTCATTGGGAGAGTCCTTAGAAAATGTAGTCCATCAACAAAGGAGGTGGCTTACAAAACACTCGTTCGACCTATACTTGAGTATTGCTCATCAGTGTGGGATCCGTACCAGATCGGGTTGACGGAGGAGATAGAGAAGATCCAAAGAAGAGCGGCGCGTTTCGTCACAGGGTTATTTGGTAACCGTGATAGCGTTACGGAGATGTTTAACAAACTCAAGTGGCAGACCCTGCAAGAGAGGCGCTCTGCATCGCGGTGTAGCTTGCTCGCCAGGTTTCGAGAGGGTGCGTTTCTGGATGAGGTATCGAATATATTGCTTCCCCCTACTTATACCTCCCGAGGAGATCACGAATGTAAAATTAGAGAGATTAGAGCGCGCACAGAGGCTTTCAGACAGTCGTTCTTCCCGCGAACCATACGCGACTGGGACAGGAAAGGGAGATAATGACAGTGGCACGTAAAGTGCCCTCCGCCACACACCGTTGGGTGGCTTGCGGAGTATAAATGTAGATGTAGATGTAGATCACAGTCAAACACCTCGCACCAAACCTGGACGTCTCTGTTGGTAGTGCTTACACACTCATCCACCAGGTGGGGCACTCAGAGGTGTGTGCCAGCTCAGTTCCTCGCCGCGTAACAGAACACAAAGCAAGCAACTTCATATCATTTGTACCAAGTTGGTTGCTCGTTACGAGGCTGATCGTGACAATTCTTTGTCGAACATTGTCATAGGCGATGAAACATGGGTTCGCCACTTCCAGCTGGAAGCAAAACGGCATGCATGGAGTGGCGCCACACCACCTCTCCTGAGAAGAGAGAGTCTCGGTCTCTGAAGGGGTTATTCTGTTTGATGTACACCCTCATGGTCCAACGATAAACCCTGAACTGTATTGTGCTACCGTCAGGAAACTGAAGAAGCGACTTTAGCGAGTTCGTTGCCTCAAAAATGCAAACGAACTTCTCCCTCTCCATGACAACGTAAGGCCTCACACAAGTCTGCGCACTTCAGAGGAGCTCAGAAAACATCATTGGACTGTTATTCTTCTTTCATCCAACAGCCTGGATCCGCGCCATCCGACTTCCATCTGTTTTTTCCATGGAGGATGCAGTTTGCGGGAAGCAGTACATGGATGATGAGGAGAAACCTCCATCCAGCAAGATGTTGGCTCCGCCTGCGTGAAACGCCCCCGCCCCACGGAAAGGTAGCGTAAGGCCGTCACATTAAATTGAAATTATGGTGAGAATTAGGTTTTTGTAAGCAAAAGAGAGGTGCATAATACGGTGTGTTGAAATCCTGAGTAAAACCTACCTGCTTTCAGAAAAAAAATTTTGCATTACTTATTCAGTGCCCATCATAATATGAACGTTTCTTGCTGTGTATCAAAAGAAACATGGGCACAGACATTAACAGTGTTGTAACATTGGCATCACTGCATTTGTGTATACGTTGCGTCGGGGAAACCATTGGATTCTGAAACTATGTTTATAACGGTTATTTGTTTATTTTATTGTCTTCCACCCGCCCCTTCCTTTGTAAAACACTAATCAGCCCGAACATTATGAACACCTGCCTAACAGCCGGCAAGTCCACATTTGGCACGGATAACAGCGGTGACGCGTCGGCATGGAAGCAATGATCGCTTGGTACGTCGCTGGAGGGAGTTTACCTAACTTCCGTAAATTCCGGAGCGAGGGGCGATGAGCACACTAATACACTCTGATAGCCGTTCTACTTGTCAAATAAAATTGCAAGTGATGACGTACATGGCCTGCGATGCTGTGTACGTGTACACTGTCATTCGACCTTGTGTTTGAGTGTTTATATGTCAGACAGTGGTTTAGGGCAACTATGGAGAACCTACCGGAACCATTGTGACAAATTGTTCTTAAGAACTACAAGAAAGTTACGCCGTGCCACGTGGCCGTACAGTAGCGATTGCAACGTCGTTGCCGCCGGCGCCAGAACCGCCGTGCTGCCGCAGGTCAACGCGCCCGTAGTGCGTCACTTCCCGCGAAAACAGACACGCCCGCCGACTGCTTACTGACAATGTGTAGGCGGCACACGTCCGATCGCCAACTCCGAATCCCAATGGGGACAGCTACGGCGGCCTTTCGGAAAATTTCCAGCCTAACGCTGTTCGGTGAACGATCGCAAGAACGGCGTTGCTGTTTTCGTATTTGCATTATGGTTACGATAGGTACGACCGGGGATAAACTCTATAAGATTCAAAGCAGACGCAGACACTGACGGAAATGCAAGGTCTTACCCCAATAAAATCATGACCACACGGTTCCAAACTGCCGCGCCCGCTTACTGCTTACTGACAATGTGTGGGCCTCACACGTCCGGTCACTAACGCCGAATCCCAATGGGGACAGCTACGACGGTTTTTCGCAAGTATTTCCAAGCCTGCGGAATACGTTAATTACAGTTTCATCTTTAAGGAAGGCTATTTTCAGTACAGAGAAAAGAAATAAATGAAGATTGGTGTAATTGCAGGACGGCTGTTGCGTGTGTCTGAAGGCTACTGGAACTTTTCAGGTGGAGATCGCAACGCAGCGTGTCCAGAGAATGTGCACGTGCAGTTTATCGCCATCATATCGAATCATTGGCATTATACCTAAAAGTCGGTAAGCCCATCTTTGGCACGTGTCATGGAAGCAATGAGTTATGAGTAGGACGATGGAGGGAAGTGGCACCACTTCTCCCACAAAGGTCACCAATTTCCGTAAATTCCATGGGAAGGGGAGGGGGGGGGGCAGGGCTATGACCTCTCTGACGCCATGTTCTATCACACGCCAGATGTGTTCAAATGTTTCAAATGGCTCTGAGCACTATGGGAGTTAACATCTGAGGTCATCAGTTCCCTAGAACTTAGAACTACTTAAACCTCACTAACCTAAGGACATCACACACATGCCAGAGGCAGGATTCGAACCTGCGACCGTAGCAGTCGCGCGGTTCCGGACAGTAGCGCCTAGAACCGCTCGGACACCGCAGCCGGCCAGATGAGTTCGATCGGGTTCAGATCTGTTGAGCTGGGGGGCCAGCACATCAATTGGATATCACCATTGTGTTCCTCGAACCACTCCAGCACACCCCTGGCCTTATGACATAGTGCGCTATCTCGTTGAAAAATCCCACTGCCATCGGGAAACATGATCGCCATGAAGAGGTGTATGCGGTCTGCATTAAGTGTACGATACTCCTTGGCCTTCACGGAGCCTTGAATGAGCTCCACTGGACCCACAGATGGCCAGGGGAAATGTCCGGCAGAGCATAACGGAGCCACCGCCAGATTGTCTCCGTTCCGCAGTACAGGTGTCAAGGAGCTGTTACGCTTGAAGATGACGGATTCGCGTGCTCCCACCGGCATAATGAAGAAGGTATCGGGATTCATTAGACATGCAACGCACCGCCACTGCGCCAACGTCCAGTACTGATGGTCACGTGCCCGTTTCAGTCGCAGTTGTGTTAACATTGGCATATGCATGGGTCGTCGGCTACGGAGGCCCATCGTAAAGGATGTTCAGTGCGCTGTGTATTCAGACACGCTTGTACTTTGCCCAACAATAAAGTCTGATTTAGTTCCACCACAGTTCGCCACCTGTCTCTTTTACCTATCTACGCAGCCTACGACGTCCGACATCTGTAACGAGGGGTGGACGTGTTTTCACCATGGTTTCACCATATGTTGAAGACCCAGCACTCCTCGAACACGCGACAGATCGTGCAGTTTCCGATATGCTCGTGCCGAGCCTCCGGGCTATCACAATCTGTCCTCGCTCAGACTCAAATACGAGGGTTGGAACTTAAATAGTGGCAACTATTTATTCACAACCGATACAAAAGAGTTACATGTTTGCACCTGTTATTGTCCTTCAGAGTAGACACCGGCGTTGTGTAGAACCCGTTGCCAGCGATGTGGAAGGCGTAGTATACGGTTAGCAGAACCTGTTCTATTGGTGGTGCGAATGGAGTGGTCTAAAGTTATGGTGGTTCTCATGTACGACTCTGATGTTGTTATCCCAACGCATTACGTTCCTCCATGGAAGACCGTCAATGCACAGTGCCACTGTTCGTTTTTGGAGCATCAACTGTGACCAGTTTTGCGATAGAAGCGGTGACACTTTCTGCGTAAACTGCCCATCATTTTGCACGACAATGGGCGCGCGCTTACAGCGCAAGCTGTGGCTGCTCGGTTCGGTCGATGGGACTGGGAAGTACTGTACCATCCACCATACTCCCCGGAATTAAGTCCTTGTTACTTTGATTTGATTCCGAAGATGAAGGCATTCGCTTCAGAACTATTCCAGAGATTCGACAGGCAGTAGACCGCTCCATTCGCACCATCAACAGAACAGGCTCTGCTAATGGTATACTACGCCTTACGTATCGCTGGTAAAGGGTTCTACACAACGCTAGTGACTACTCTGAACGACAGTAACAGGTGCAAACATGTAACTCTTTTGTATAGGTTGTGAATAAATAGTTGCCACTATTCAAGTTCCAACCCTCGTAGATAGCACGCTTTCACTATTCTACACAGAGACAGTACTCTCACAGATTCGACGTGCGCCTTGCATGTGCCTGACTAGCAGTCATTCCTCGCCAGGTGATGCTGCTATATCTTCGATCGGTATATATCGATACTAGATCGGTGGTCATAATGTTGTCGCTGATCAGTGTATACTCTACTATCCACCGTGAAATGCTTGATAGAGGGTACGACCCATTGTACCAGTTATTGGGACTTTCACCTGTTCCATTTACGTTTGGATATCGGATGGAATGTTTTCTTAGCCCCTTCGTGACCGAATTAATTGAAATTTCGAACAGTGCGGTAAAAATTGGTTTTGGAATGGATACAGAGTGAGGCCATGTTTCTAGATAGCGTCTTTGATTAATAATTAAAACGTCCTCTGTCCCTGGTTTGAACCCAGCCAATTTCGATAAGTAATCAGCATTGGTGGCCGAAGACTTCCGGCATAAGAAGCCACCCTCATTCTGCCAGCACCCTTTTCGAAGAGGGCGGAGGAGCGGACAGAGGTTCAGGGCACTCTCTTGTCCTGGGAGTGGGAAAATGCCCCTAAAGGCGGAAGAATCAGCAATGACCAATGGCATGAGGATGCAGAAGGCAATGGAAAGGACTGCATTAAAGACACTTAACGTGTATCCAAAGGACACGTGACCTGTAACTGAAAAAGTATCATGATGATCTCTCCAGTGGCAAAAGATTCCGGAATAGCCTCTATTCGGATCTCCGGGAGGGGACTGCCTAGGGGGAGGTGACCATGAGAAAAACATTGAATAACCAACGAAAGGATAACGTCCTGCGAATCGGAGAGTGGAATGTCAGAAGCTTGAACGTGGTAGGGAAACCAGAAAATCTAAAAAGGGAAAAGCAAAGGCTCAAGTTAGATATAGTAGGGCTCAGGGAAGTGAAATGAAATGAAAAGAAAACAAGGGTTTCTGGTCAGATGGGTATAGGTTAATATCAACAGCAGCAGAAAATGGTAGAACGGGAGTGGGACACGTTATGAATAGGAAGGTAGGGCAGAGAGTATGTTACTGTGAACAGTTCAGTGATAGGGTTGTTCTTATCATAATCGACAACAAACCAACATCGACAACGATAGTTCAGGTATACATGCCGTCGTTGCAAGCTGAAGATGAAGAGATAGAGAAAGTATATGTGGGCATTGAAAGGATAATATATTACGTAGATGGAAACGAGAATGTAATAGTCATGGGGGACCGGAATGCAGTTGTACGGGAAGGAGCAGAAGAAAAGGTTACAGGAGAATCTGGGCTTGGGACAAGGAATGAGAGAGGAGAAATACTAATTAAAGGCTGTAGTAAATTTCAGCCAGTAATAGAGAATACTCTTCAAGAATCACGAAAGGAAGAGGTGTACTTGGAAAAGGGCGGGTGATACGAGAAGATCTCACTTAGATTACATCATAGACAGACAGAGATTCCGAAATCAGATATAGGATTGCAAGGCGTACCAACGAGCAGATGTAGACTCAGATCACAATGTAGTAGTGGTTAAGAGTAGGCTGAATGTTAAGACATTAGTCAGGAAGAACCAATACGCAGAGGACTGGGATACGGAAATGCTAAGGAATGACGGGATAAGGCTATAGACACGGCAACGAGGAGTAGCTCAGTAGGCAGTACAGTTGAAGAGGAATGGATATGTCTAAAAACGGCAGTCATAGAAGTTGGAAGAAGGTAACTGTGTAGAAACCATGGACAACAGAAGAAATACTTCATTTGATCGATGAAAGGAGGAAGTACAAAAATGGTACGGGAAACTCATGAATGCAGAAATACAAGTCACTGAGTAATGAAACAAATAGGAAGTGCAGGGAAGCGAAGACGAAATGACTGCATGAAAAAGTGAAGAAGTCCAAAAAGAAATGATTGTCGGAGGGACTGATTGGGCATACAGGAAAATTAAAACAACCTTCGGTGAAATTAAAAATAAGGGTGGTAACATTAAGAGTGCAACGGCTATTCCACTGTTAAACGCAGAGGAGAGAGTAGATAGGTGGAAAGAGTACATTGAAGGCCTCTATGAGGGGAAGATTTGCCTAACGTGGCAGAAGAAGAAACAATAGACGATTTAGAAGAGATAGGTGATACAGTATAGGAATCAGAATTTAAAAGAGCTTTGGAGGAAGTAAGATCAAATAAGGCAGAAGGTATAGATAACATTCCATCAAAATTTCTAAAATCATTGGGGGAAGTGGCAACAAAACGACTATTCATGTTGATGTGTGGAATGTATGAGTGTGGTGACATACCATCTGACTTTCGGAAAAATATCATCCACACAATTCCGAAGACTGCAAGAGCTGACAAGTGCGAGATTTATCGTACAATCAGCTTAGCTGCTCCTGCATCGAAGTTGCTGACAAGAATAACATACAGAAGAATGGAAAAGAAAATTGAAAGTGTGTTAGACGACGATCAGTTTGGATTTAGGAAAGGTAAAGCCAACAGAGAAGCAATTCTAAAGTGGCAGTTGATAATGGAAACAAGACTAAAGAAAAATAAAGATACCTTCATGGATTTGTCGACCCGGAAAAAGGGTTCCACAATGTAAAGTGGTCCAAGATGTTCGAAATTCTGAGAAAAATATGTGTAGGCTATAGGGAGAGACGGCTAATATACTGTATGTACAAGAGCCAAGAGGGAATAATAAGAGTGAACGACCAAGAACGAACTGCTCGGATTAAAAAGGGTGTAAGGCAGGGATGTAGTCTTTCGTCCCTACTGTTCGATCTGTACATCAAAGAAGCAAAGATGGAAATAAAAGAAAGGTTCAGGGATGGAATTAAAATTCAAGGTGAAAGGATACCAATGATAGATTCGTTGATGCCATTGCAACCCTGAGTGAAAGTGAAGAATTGCAGGATCTGCTGAATGGAATGAATAGTCTGATGAGTACAGAATGTGGATTGAGACAAAATCGAAGAAAGATAAAAGTAATGAGAAGTAGCAGAAATGAGAACAGCAAGAAACTTAACATCAGGATTCATGGTCACGAAGTAGATGAAGTTAAGGAATTCTGCTACATAGCCAGAAAAATAACCAATGGCGGACGCAATAAGGACATCAGAAGCAGACTAAAACTGGCGAAGAGGGCATTCCTGCCCAAGAGAAATCTACTAGCATTATACATAGGCCTTAATTTGAGGACGAAATTCCTGAGAATGTATGTTTTTAGCACAGCATTGTACGTATGTGAAACACAGACTGTTGGAAAACCAGAGCAGAAGAGAATCGAAGCATTTGAGATATGGTTCTACTGGTGAATGTTCCAAATTAGGTGGACTGATAAGGTAAGGAATAAGGAGGTTCTGCGCAAAATCAGAGAAGAACGGAATAAGTGAAAAACACTAACAAGGAGAAGGGACAGGATGATAGGACATCCATTAAGACGTCAGGGAATATCTTCCATGGTACTAGAGGGAGCTGTAGAGGGCAAAAACTGTAGAGGAAGACAAAGACTGGAATACATCCAGAAAATACTAGAGCACGTAGGTTTCAGATGTTACTCTGAAATGAAGAGGTTGGCACAGGAGAGAAATTTGTGGCGGGTCGCATGAAACCCGTCAGAAGACTGTATATGTCTGGCTGGCCGCCGAGAATAAATTTATTGGGATCTGTAACAAGAAGAAAGTAGTTACGATTATTGCGTTAAACAATTTCCAAGATAATAAGCCAGTTACAGTTTTGTCACCCGAAAGATATAAGATACGTCACAAGAAAAAAAGAAAAAAAAACGAGATGGCACAACGTAAGCTACATCCTGCACTGCGTCCATAGGAGATTACACAGCTGTATTGGGAGCTATAGAGTGGTTCGACCAGCGGAGAGAATATGTTGTTAGCAGTAGATCACTAAAATGGTTGCGTTGTCTTTCTTACATTCTTTTGGATGTTGCAATAGTAAACACTTTCATCATGTGCAAGTGTAACAATGGAGGAAAATGTGACAAACTTTCCATCCGCCTTGCTTTTGTCAGGCAGCTTTCAACTGGGAGAAATATATCAGATCAAGGGAAATAAAGTAAGATTACAACACCAAATGAAATATATCGACGTAAAAATTTAGATGCAAATATGAACAAAATAGAAGTTCTCTACACACTGACCATAATGCAAAAGCACTAAACGAATTTAAAAATGTTTTACCAATAAATATTGTACGGATCTGTATACTTCTATGACTGTAAAAAAGACAATAAATACTTTTACTGAGCTAATCTATTGCCGACAAGAATAAATAATTTCGGAAAACCACCAAAACACAAGGCATGAAGTGCATAACTGAAAGAATTAAGCGATATATCTTGCGTTAGGTTTCAAACAATGAGTCTGTTGGCACCGAACAACTGATACATTCGACGCCAGACAGCAACGCCACACAGACGTGGGATTTTCATATTCCTGTCAACTCAGGGAAATAACTCTGCATGGGGGATACATATGTCCCACTGGTCACGAAAGGGATAAATTCCTCTGTGCATGCTGTAATTAGTCTAATACTGTCTTCGCAATCGCCATGGGAGCGATACACAGCAGTTGTAGTATATTTCTAGATTCATCACTTAAAGTTGATTCCAGAATTGTGATAATTCTAACGCTCTGCCAGGAGCTTAACTGTGAAGTGCATCGTAATGATGTACATGTAAATATAGAAACCTTCTAAGTAGGTTTTCACGGAATAGTTTGCTTCACAAGCGTCCGCCATTTCAGTTCATCCAGCATACCCCGGACACTGTCCCACAGGTCAAACAAACCTGTGACCATTGGTGCTGCTCTTCTTTGTACACGTTCGCTAGCTATCCCCTCTTTGTCCTATTTTCTATGGATCCCAAACTTTTGAGGAATATTCTGGAATGGGCTGCACGAGAGTTTCATATGCAGTCTCCTTTGTATATCTACTGCATTTTCCTAATATCCTACCAATGAATCGAAGTCCGTCACCTGCTTTACCTACGACTGATTCTATGTGAATTTCCAGTACATATCTTTACAAATCGTTACGCCCAGGTGTAAGCATGTCATTCCTTGATATTGCTTGTGGAAGTTTTTTTTCTTGGTTTCATGAAATACACAATTTTACATTTACGAACATTTAAAGCAAGTTTCCAATCTCTGCATCTCTTTGAATGATTATCAAGATTTGACTGATTGTTTGAGCAAACTCCTTCAGACAGTACTTCATTATAGATGCTTCATCGAAGAAAAGTCTGAGGTTGCTTTTAATTTTGCCGAAAAGATCATTAAAGTGCAACACGAACAGCAAGCGTTCCAACACACTTCCTTGGGGGGCGCACCCGTAGTAACTTCTACATCTGTCGAGGAATCTTTGTCCAAGACAACATGCTGTGTATTCTGTACCAAAAATCCTCAACGATTCGTTATTGATTTGAAAAACAGGGCTGAATTTGCTTCTCGTTCACCGAATTGGAGCTTGTGCTCCGCTTCTAATGATCGCATTGTGGATAGGACGTTAAAGCCTAAACTTCTTTCCATTCTTTTTCTTTCGAAGGTACCGAGGGTCCCACAGAGTTTAACATCCCCATCTAACAGACAGTTCACCATAACAAGTATCACATGCTCGGTAAATAACGTCGTAGAGGGAGAGGAGTTACGCACTGCGCATATCCATGTTTATCCTTCTTTAAATGCGTATATAGCGTGTCTGCAAAATATTCACCCTATTTCACAATGCTGTAACTTGTACACGAATGAAGATAGATACCTACTGTAAAGGAATAATATAAAATTTTTTTATGAATATATAGATACTAGTTCAACTACCAGAGCTTAATGCGTAAAGCATTTGCTGAACAAATGAAGTTTTACGCTCTTGGTTTATTAGTTTTAGAATAAGTTACCCTCTCGCTGTTATCCTGTCCCAGTGTTAAGACGTGTTGTGCCATTTCTTACTGATAACATTGGATTAAATAATGAAAGTGATTTTGAAGCAGAGCGATTTCGTCTTTTGTGACACCATGGGTCCTAGCTCCTGATATTCTGGAAAATTATTACTATCATTTTAATTTTATGCGGAGAATTTAGATGGAGGCGACGATCTTCACGGCGACGCTACTTAACAATAGAGGTTACGTGAATGTGTTCATCTTTTTCCTTTCGTGGCCGCTACCGTCAATTTCATTATATTTTCCGCGACATTCAGAACCTGCAGTCTTTCTTTTCATTTAATTTCGAAGTCCGCGCATTTACGTTCTAAGATGAATAAATGCATTTAACTGTAATTATTTTTATCCAGGCCACGGGGGATGATTGCACTCAAAATGTACGCGCGTCTATCCCGTTCGTTTGTTGTCATATATTTGAGTGTGTACAAGCGTAACTATATTTAAGGCTCATTTCCTACACAGTATTAACGCTTTTTTTTCTGACCACTCATTCGCGAATGAACGTGCCCTCTTATTTGATGTAGTCAGTCGGCCGTGTTCTTTAATAACATTATTTGTAATATTCAGTGGCTTAGTTTCCACAATTGATCTTTGCCTGTGTCGCAACAGCGCTTCACGCGAAATATTTATTACGTGACATCCACAATAACTTTTATTTCAAAATTTCGACGACCCAGCCGCCTAATAGGAAAAGTTTTTCCTATCCTTCATGCACACTGGCACCTTTCCTCCACGAAGAGTGTCTCTTGTGTGTTCACGTGTAACTGTTAAGTGTCGGTGACTAATGATGATGAGAGAAAGAAGACGGTGAAACGAACGGTGCCTACTCCAGAGAAGTAGCTCCAAGGGGGCCGCCAAGCTTAACGTCCCACCCGACAGATCACCATGAACAGCGTCGCATGCCCTTACGTCGTGAAACACTGCGGAGATCGGTAATACACTGAAGCGCCAAAGAAACTGGTATAGGCATGCGTCGATAACGCCTATATAAGACAAGTGTCTGGCGTCGCAGTTTTTAGATCGGTTACTGTTGCTACAATGGCAGGCCATCAAGATTTAAGTGAGTTTCAACGTGGTGTTATAGTCGGAGCCCATTGATGGGACACAGCATCTTCGAGGTAGCGAATAAATGGGGATTTTCCCGTACGACCTTTTCACGAGTGTACCGTGAATATCAGAAATCCGGTAAAACATCACTCTCCGTCATCACTGCGGCGGGAAAAAGATCCTGCAAGAACGGGACCAACGACGGTTGAAGAGAATTGTTCAATGTGACCGAAGTGCAACCCTTCCGCAAATTGAGGTATATTTCTATGTTGAGGTATCAACTAGTGTCAACGTGTGAACTATTCAACGAAACATTATCGATATAGGCTTTCGGAGCCGAAGGCAGACTCGTACACCCTTGATGACTGCTCGACTCAAAGCTTTTCCGCCTCGCCTGAGCCCGTGAACGCCGACGCTGGGCTGTTGATGATTGGAAACATGCTGACTGGACGGACGAGTCTCGTTTGAAATTGTATCGAGCGGATGGACGAGTACGCATACGGAGACAACCCCATGTATCCATGGACCCTGCATTTCAGCAGGGGACTGTCCCAGTTGGTGGAGGGTCTGTAATAGTCTAATAGTGTGGAATTGACTATCATTCGATGGTCGTGCATCCAATAGAGGAACATTAATCATTGGTGCAAGGTAAATGAAAATTTGAACCTTAAATATACGGCGGATCTTCTATCGTTTCGCTCTATGTTTTTATAAGTGAAGGCGGGTGCAATATCAGAGGTTGAAGATACCGCTTCAGTTGTAACATTCTTTTATTATCACTCGACCGGTTTCTGGCTCTTATACGTCCATCTTCAGGTGTCATAATTTGGTGCTGTGAGCTCCGAGCGCCACGGTAGACGTGTACAAGGCGCGGTATGCTACCTACGAGCGCAGAGCGTGCAAAAGAACTTTACAACTGAAGCGGTATTTGCAACCGCTGGTATAATGCTCAGTTGCAGATGTTTCTCCAACAGGATTGTTTGTGGATGTAATATGTTCCCGTAACCTACAGAGGTCAGTCCACACAATAGGGGTCTAAATTAAATCCGCTTGTAATCGTTAACTGCAATAGTTAACAAGCCATGAAATATTTGAATTGTCTGACTTCGTAATGTCAGAGTAGGAATAAATCCCGGGTACCGCTATTGGTGAAAATCGCGGGTAGTACGCATTTCACAGGACTTCATGCAAACGTGACGTCATAGACAATATCTACAACCGCCGGAAACTGCTATCGACTTTCGTTAGCGTTCGATGGGGGCGTCTCTGGCATGGCTAACAACTTACACAAGTCGTTAGCGGCAGAAATACACCAGCCGCAAGTGCCTTTGGTTTGCAGGAAATCTTCTGAGATGAGTGTTAACCGCGAAATATTGACGACAAGGAAAAATATGAAAGCTATTGCTCATAGTTTCACTCACAGCAATTTAAGCTATCCTCTTAGGCTCCTGCCTAACCACACGCTCGGAAATCATCACATATTCTGAAATAAGGAGCCAACTATTTGTGAGGAGAAAGAATATGTTTATTGCTGCTCGGTTCAAAAGCAACAATTAAAGCCGTCCCGTTAGCTTCATACCTAACCATACACCTGGAAATCGCCACATATTCAGAAATACACAGCGAAATATTTGTGACAAGGAAGTACTTAAATGTTATTATTCCTCATTTCTTAAGCTGTCCTCTTAGGTTCCTGCCTAAATACACACTCTGAAACCACCAACTATTCGAAAATAGACAACCAAATATTTATTTCATCCATCATTATCTAGTCAGATGAAAATGTTAAATAATATCAACTACTGAGCTACCCAAGCACGACTCACGCCCCGTCCTCACAGCTTTACTTCCGCCAGTACCTCGCCTCCTACCTTACAAACTTTACAGAAGCTCTCCTGCGAACCTTGCAGAACTAGCACTGCTGAAAGAAAGGATATTGCGGAGACATGGCTTAGCCACAGTCTGGGGGATGTTTCCAGAATGAGATTTTCACTCTGCAGAGAAGTGTGCTCTGATATGAAACTTCCTGGCAGATTAAAACTGTGTGCCGGACCGAGACTCGAACTCGGGACCTTTGCCTTTCGCGGGCAAGTGCTCTACCAACTGAGCTACCCTAGCACGACAATGTTAAACTACTAATCACAAGTAGACAAATGCTGTAAATCAGTGGCATGTCATCAGGGTAACTTTGTACTCCTTTCCACAAGTTTTGGAAAATATTAGATACAAAGTAAATTAAACATCAAAGCAGACATTGTAACATTTTACATCTATAGTTACTCAGTGCTTGGATAGGTGAAAATGCATGCTAACTAAGCCCCAGTTGAGTAATATTTCAGTTGTAATGCTGGTACAAAGTTACATTGTGACAGGATAACTTTAGACCAGTCTTAAAAAAACAAAGGAAGAAAATCAGGCATTAATTAGAAGTAAACAAACTGTATTAATTGAGTACCGCAGATTTCCATTGAAATATAAAGATTTTACATTGACCTGGCATTCTTCAACTTAATTAACTGTTACCAGAATCTCTCTTCACAGCCAACGAAATAAGAAGTTTATCACAAGCCTAACAACCGGTACAAAGTTGGAAAGACGTCTGAAATACTAACTAGAAATTATAGAGGTAATATAACTATTACTTTTAGCACAAAATAATGCAAGCAGTCGGAGCAGCAGCCATTTGAAACAAAAATGATAAGTGGTACAAAGATATCCTGAATGGCAGAAAGATACCCTGATTGACTGTATATCCATCTTTTTATACAGATACTGTGCCAAGGATTCCTTGGCTGTTGTTGATCAGTATTATTTCAGTTCAGTTCCGATAAAGCAAACCTAGCTTGGCGCATGCATGCTATACACGACAGTACAACACAAGACTTTGTACAAGAATGGTTTATAACAATATAATCACGTATTTTCGGTCTTCAGCGGGCGCAGTCGTGTCTCCCTCGTCCGCCTCTGCATTATCGCCACGCTGTCAGATAGCTCACTGCTAATGGCCCGTTGCTTTTCGTCCACCGGCTGCATCAGTGGCAGTGTAGTTCGAGCAACTACAGTTATAATCCATTTAACACACAGAAGATCCCCCCACACCTGTAGCTCGTTGACCTCTCAGCAGTCATGTTATTAAAAAATCTGGGAAATGAATCGAATACTCAAATGTTGTTGTTGTCTTCAGTCTAGAGACTGGTTTGATGCACCTCTCCATGCTACTCTTATCCTGCGCAAGTCTCTTCATCTCCGAATGACTACTGCAACCTGTATCCTTCTGAATCTGCTTAGCGTATTCATCTCTTGATCTCCCTCTACGATTTTTACCCTCCACGCTTCCCTCCAGTACTAAATTGGTGATCGCTTGACGCCTCAGAAGTGTCCTACTAACAGATGCCTTCTTCTAGTCAAGTTTTGCCATAAATCCCTCTTCTCCCCAATTCTACCCAGTACCTCCGTATTAGTTACGTGATCTACCCATCTAATCTTCAGCGTTCTTCTGTAGCACTACATTTCGAAAGCTTCTTTTCTTGTCTAAAATGTTTAACGTCCATACATGGCTACACTCCATACAAATACTTTCAGAAAAGACTTCCTGACGCTTTAATCTATACTAGATGTAAATGAATTTCTCTTCTTCAGAAACGCTTTCCTTTGCTCCCCAAGTAGCAAAACCCACTTACTACTTTAACTGCCTCATTTCGTAATATAATACCCTCAGCATCATTAAAATTAAATCACGACAGTTGCTATAGGTGATCCGTCACAAATGTATTCGTAAATATTTTCCCAAGGTTGCAAATTGTTCAAATCGCTCTGAGCACTATGCGACTTAACTTCTGAGGTCATCAGTTCACTAGAACTTAGAACTAATTAAACCTAACTAACCTAAGGACATCACACACATCCATGCCCGAGGCAGGATTTGAATCTGCGTCCGTAGCGGTCGCTCGGCCCCAGACTGCAGCGCCTAGAACCGCACGGCCACTCCGGCCGGCCCAAGGTTGCATGTATGTAAAAGATAGACCCTCAAAACGGGACAGTTTTTTTTTAAAAAAGAGCTTTGTAGTCTCACGTGTAGGTAGAACATAAAGATCTGTGAAGGTTAAATTTTTCTGTAAATTCTGTATATTTACCCTTCACTTGTTGGTTTTCGCATGTCACACTCTCACTGAACAAATCGAGCTTTTTGTTAATTTCTCAGAATTAAGAGTATTGTTCTGTTGAAGAGAGTTATTTTGTGAACTGTTAATCTTCAAGTGGAGTAATAACGAAGTTTATCTTCGACAAGGATAGAAGTTGAAGCAATGAAATAGAATTTGTGCCACGGCTGGGACTTCAATCCTGGTGTCCTGCTTACTACTACAGGCTAGTAAGCAGGAGGCCCGGGTTCAAGTTCCGGCCGAAGCAGAAATTCTAATTCATTACTTCAACTTCTATCCTTGTCGAAGGAAGAGTTGAGACTCATTCGTCCCCAGGAAAATGTAATTCCATCAGATCAACGACGAACTTGATTGTGTGATGGTAAGGCTCTGGAACTGACGCGACTTCACCAGTGAAAAAACCGTGGGTAGGTGCACGGTGAAACATTAAATAGATACGTACAAGTCTGCACCCAAACCTGATCATAAACAGGAACTACTTAAAAGAAAAGCGTCGTACCCTCGCACCACAAGGACACACAAAGCGGTCAAATAGTAAACAACAGAACAGTACGGCACAGTTAATTTATGAATGCTGATCACGTAGGACAAACGAGTAAGCTTGCGCTCCAAATTGAACTACACTTTTGCCTTTGACAAATGTGGCACGCGCTTTATTGTATGCACAGCCTTTTGTGTTTTATGAGGCATGTGTTTCATCCAGAAATTCTCAGAGTACGACCATTTTCTGGCCCGATGCTGGCTGCCTGATGTTCTCTGTTTGTTGGACCTCTGCCAAACGTGAACGCAGCTTTTTCAGACAAGTATTACATATAGCGTTACCGCGAGACCGGTCTGCCGGCTACTCGATGATCATTAATGTTCGCAACACACGTGAGATAATTCATGGGTACAGTAGGTACAGCATCTGATCACCTGATGGTTTGTGCCATCAGGTACCAATTCTACAACGTCTGCAGCGCTCCTCGGTGACTAGTGAGCTCTTTGCGCGCTTCGTTATAATCTTTTCATATTAACATGTCCCGAGGGATCAACAGCAAAAGCAACAAGAGAGAATAATAGTGGTAGCAGCAAAGAGAAACTGTGGACTTCTTCGGTGACGAGGTGCTGAGAATGACAGCGTGGTAAAGGCTAAATGTTTGTGGTAATGTCGCGCTCGGAGAAAGCCAGTCACTAGACTATAATAAGGGAAAGTGAGAAATGTGGCTACGGGAAATTGGTCAAACCCACAAACACCTCACGCAGAAGCTCTGCAGCGTATGCTGGTCTGGTGCAACGAAACTATTAAGCATTTATATTTACGAATGACAAGACAAGATTTCCAGTATTTTGGTCTTTGTTTATTTTCGTTCAGACATCCTCGTTGTCTGAAGTGCGTGAAACGGCAAACAGAATCCACCAGTTAGAGCTGAAACATATTACACATTTACTAAATCGGCTTTCTAAAAGCACAGGATTGATCTGATCGTACAGCTTAACGCGCCGCGAGCTAGCTTGCGAGACAGAGAGTGGATTTAATGCGCGCCATGGCATGATGTCAATTATATCGGCCAGCTTGAGTTTCTTTGTAGGCGGTTTTCCATCCTCACTTAGGATAATGCTGGGCTTATTCCCAAGATAACACGATACAAAAGCAATAACACTCTCTACGTATAATTTATGTGAATTGGGAAGAAAATATTACGCTATAAAAATATCTGTACTAAAACCTACCACGGAAAATTTCTGGTTAGATAAAAAAATTTTCATCGAAAACAAGGTGCTTGAGCAAGTCTCCATTTTGACTTATTAAGGTAGCGACAATAGTCTGGACATAGACAAAGACATAGACAAAAATTCAACAAATATTTACATATATGTGGAAATAGGAACAAAACTTTATTTTTTTTTAAATTTGCAAAGCCACAAACTTAGAATGGTGTAAAACAAGACAGTGCCTTTATGCCATCGAATCCTAGACAGGGAGAAAAGGTGAGCAAAATAATTCACACAGTCAGCAGAAATGAGATTTTTAAGAAGTGTCAATGATTGCCCAAGGAGGGACCACATAAAAAATGATGATGTTCGGGCAGACTTGATAATTTATAATTGAAATGAAATGATTGAAGGGTACAGGGAAAAATGTAGACAACACCTCAAGTGGATGGATGAAGACAGAAATCCAGTCGTTGAAAACCAGTAGAAGCCCTCTGAACGGAGAGACGTAGGAAAGCCGAGAAAAAGATGGATTGTATGAAATTGGACGGACATATTGCCTCAAGCCTTGAAGTGCAGAAGAAGAAGAAAAAGAAGAAGAATCGGTTAGAATGCAGTACCTCGCACAACAAAGTTTACACGATTCAGGCGGCGACCAGGTTTCCCTTCCTCGAGTTAACATACTACTGTAGTGACGCAACTATTTGCCATATCGTGAAAAAAGCTGGTCCCGTAGAACAAGATAAACGAGAATTTTTCTTAAGGTCTAGGAAATGACAAGTTGCAAAAACAACTACGCAGGGCGTCAGCAAGCTGTAGACCCGTTTTCTCCAGAAATCAAACCACAATTCCTTCTAGCGAGCCAAGTAAAGCATTGCTTCCAATACCATAACAAAATGAAATGCATTACATATTGAAAATAAAGTGACTAACACTTTGTGCTTATTATCGAAAATGTTGGTAGTGGTCTATCTACGGTATCCTCTACAACTGGCCGTAATGGCAACAAAATCCTGAAGACGACATTCGGAGACTTGTTAAACTTCTGATGCAATAAATAAAATTATTCCCCTCGTAATACAGTTGAAACAAATCCTGTATGTAGTTCTTGGTATGTTTCTTCTAGGACTACATCTCGTCTTCGTTGGATTATAGTGAGTAGTGTAACTCCAAATCCAATAATGAATAGGTTGATATTGAATAAGTGAAATCACACCACACCAAATACAAAAGTGTTCGTGTCCATGGAGGCCCGACCTGATACTGAAGTTGATAATGGACGTCAATTACGAACAGAATGAAAGTTCGCGTTATGTAAAGTACATCTCCACAAGCATGATAAATATCAGACTACATCGTCTCAAGAACGTGAGTGTGTGGATGGCTGTTGCAATCTAGCAGTTCACGGGGAATTGCAGAGTAACGAGCAGACAACAGGCATAGGTCGGCAAAGTTTCGTTTGCTCACCTTGTATCTTCTGAAAATGTGCCCCTCTTGCAGAAGACCTCGCATGGTCGTGGTTGTGTTGATGATAGGGCTCTGTGCGTCTCCTCTAAGGGAACGGGCAAGTCTATTTTCCAAAAATGAAAAAAAAACTAATGTCTCAAGGGATGCAAGTAATTTATTTCACATTGCAATGTTTGACGCAACTCCTAAACATTGGTGATACAGTTATATCCTGCTAGACATTTCCAAATTAATGATAGTGAACTGTTGTACAAGGTCATATGAACTATTGCACAGTGCTATATATTCATATACACTGAGCTAACAAAAGTCATAGGGTACCTCCTAATATCGTGTCGGACCTCCATTAAATGGCGCACTGCAGCAACTCGACGTATCATGGTCTCAACAAGCCGTTGGAAGTCCCATACAAAAATGTTGAGTCATGCAGCCTCTATAACCGTCCATTGTCGCCGGTGTGGGATTTTGTCCACGAACTGAAATTGCGATTATGTCCCATAAATGTTCGATGGGATTCATGTCGAGCGATATGGTTGGCCAGATAATTCGCTCTAAATGTCCAGAACGTTCTTGCCAGTGGGATCCTGGTGAGATCCTCTCCTGGAACTGCAGGTTATGTAGCAAGAGTAAGTTGATAGAGGAGCAGGAGCGTAAGATCTGTGCCCTTCAGGTGCAGTTGAAAAACGCACAGGAGGAGCTAGGTAGAATGAGGAGGGAGAAGGGGGTTGGGGAATGGGAGCTGGCTGTTGGCAAGAGATCTGCTAGGAGAAGAAGATTTTCAGATAGTTTTACTATTGGTGTTTACAATAGATATGACCAACTGTCAGAGTCTAGTGGAGAGGAATCTCTAGTAGCTGTAGATGTAGGAAGTATGCAGCAGACCTCAGTAGTTACGGTGGCTAGAACAGTTGCAAAGTCGAAGAGGAAGAAGAAGGTTCTGCTGTTAGGTAGTTCTCATGGCAGAGGTGTAGGCCAGCAGTTGCAGGAAGTGCTGGGGAGTGAGTACTAGGTCACCAGCATTGTGAAGCCTAATGCAGGATTGGCTCAGGTGACTGTTAACATAGGGGGGTAATGTAGGGATTTTACTAAAGAGGATCAGGTAGTGATTGTGGGTGGGGCTGGTAATAGTATTGATAGGGATGGGGAGTAGGACATAGATGGTGACCTGGAAAAGATAGCCACTCAGGCTGGCAACACGAATGTGCATTTCGTGGAACTGTTTCACCGTCACGATCGGCCTCATCTTAATACAGCCGTCAGGCGTAATAACATGAGACTTGGGGGTGCGCTGATGACAGAAAGCATGGGTCACATTTCGGTGGTGTCGGTGGAGTCTATCAGCAGGACGGGTTTCACTAGACATGGCCTGCACCTCAACAGGTATGGGAAGGGGAGGTTGGCAAAGCTTATAGGTGACAGCATAGGTGGGGTTGGTGGGATCACTCATGGGAAAATTCCTGCAGTAGTGGGTGTTAGAGCTGCACCTTTTTCAGATTGAAGTCAGCTGATAGGTATTCCTGCTTAAGGGAAGTCTCTCTAACAAAGGAACCACTTTTGACAAAGCCTAGGTATCCGAGTAATGAGGGAATTATATATTTCATCAAAATATACAAGGTATTAGAGATGAAGTTAGCGAACTGCTTATAGATGTTGACTCTGAAATTATTGGTATATCTGAACACTTCTTAAATAAGGAGATAATTCAGAGGCTTCCTTTACCAGGATACAGGTTGGCTGGCAGCTTTTCGAGGAGCTCTTTGCTGTGTGGGGGAGTAGCCATGTATGTGAAAAACAGCATCCCATTTGAGTCAATTGATGTTTCAAAGTACTGCACTGAAAAGGTGTTTGAATGTTGTGCAGGTGTGGTTAAATTTAACAACTTCTAACTGTTGTTATTTATAGATCCCCAGACTCCGATTTCACAACATTTTTGCTAAAGGTAGAGGAGGTTCTTGGTTCGCTTTATAGGAAATACAAAAAGTTAGTTATATGTGGTGACTTCAATATTAATTGTATAAGTGATTGTGCAAGGAAGAAGATGCTCGTAGACCTCCTTAATTCATATAATCTTATGCAAACCGTATTCTTTCCAACGAAAGTGCAAGGGAACAGTTGAATAACCATAGACAACGTTTCTGTTAGCAAAAAGGTGAATGGCCTTTCAGATCATGATGCAGAAATTATAACTCTAAAAGATTTTTGTGCTGCAACACGTGTTAAATATAGTCATCAGCTGTTTAGGAAAGCTGATCCAGTTCCTGTAGAGACCTTTGTAAACCTTATCAAGGAACAAGAGTGGCAAGATGTTTATAGCGCTGATACAGTAGACGGTAAATATAATGCTTTTCTCAAGACTTTTCTCGTGCTCTTTGAAAGTTGCTTTCCGTTAGAACGTTCAAAACAGGGTACTAGCACAAACAGGCAGCCTGGGTGGCTGACTAGAGGGATAAGAATATCTTGTAGAACAAAGTGGCAATTATATCAAAACGTTAGAAACAGTCAAAATCTAAATGCAGCAGCCCATTACAAACAGTATAGTAAGGTGCTTAAAAATGTTATTAGGAAGGCAAAAAGTATGTGGTATGCAGATAGAATAGCTAAGTCTCAGGATAAAATTAAAACCATATTGTCAGTCGTAAAGGAAGTGGCTGGTCTGCAGAGACAGGTCGAGGATATAGAATCAGTACGTAGTGGGAATGTCCGTGTTACTGATAAGTCGCTTATATGTACAGTATTTAATAATCACTTTCTGAATATAGCAGGTGAACTAAATAGAAACCTAGTCCCAACAGGGAATTATATAGCGTTCTTAGAAAAAAGTGTTCCGAGACTGTTACCTAAAAAATCCTCCATGATACTGACAAGAGGGAGATTGACTCAATAATTAAATCATAAAGACCAAGAACTCTCATGGATATGACGGGGTATCTAGCAGAATACTGAAGTATTGTTCTATGTATGTTAGCCCAGTACTTAGCCATATCTGTAACTTTTCCTTTAGGAGTGGTCGGTTTCCTGACCGATTAAAGTACTCGGTAGTGAAGCCACTTTATAAAAAGGGAGACATTGATAATGTTGACAATTTTAGACCTATTTCTATGTCATCGGTGTTTGCTAAAGTTATCGAGAATGTTGTATATACAAGGTTACTGGAGCATTTAAATTCACATAATTTGCTGTCAAATGTTCAGTTTGGTTTTAGAAATGGTCTTTTCTCTGTGAGATTTTGGACGGATTAAATAAAAGGTTGCGAACGCTAGGTGTTTTCTTTGATTTAACGAAGTCTTTTGACTGTGTTAACCACAAAATATTACTGCAGAAGTTGGACCATTATGGAGTAAGGGGAGTAGCTTACAGTTGGTTCGCCTCTTACTTTAAGAACAGAAAGCAGAAGGCAATTCTCCGCAATATTGAGAGTGGTAGTGAAGTTCAGTCCCAATGGGGCACTGTTAAGTGGGGCGATCCCCAAGGGTCGGTGCTGGGGCCACTGCTGTTTCTTATTTATATAAATGATATGCCTTCTAGTATTACAGGTGATTCAAAAATATTTCTGTTTGCTGATGACACCGGCTTGATAGTGAAGGATCTTGTGTGTAATATTTAAACAGTATCAAATAAAGTAGTTCATGAAATAAGTTCGTGGCTTGTGGAAAATAATTTGATGCTAAATCACAGTAAGACTCAGTTTTTACAGTTTCTAACTCACAATTCAACAAGAACCGATATTTTGATCAGACAGAATGGGCATATTATAAGCGAGACGGAACAGTTGAAGTTCCTAGGCGTTCGGATAGATAGTAAGCTGTTGTGGAAAGCCCATGTCCAGGATCTTGTTCAGAAACTAAATACTGCTTTATTTACCATTAGAACAGTATCTGAAATAAGTGACACTTCAACACGAAAAGTAGTCAACTTCGCATATTTTCATACGCTTATGTCGTATGGTATTATTTTTTGGGGTAATTCTTCTGATTCAAAAAGGCTATTTTTGGCTCAAAAACGGGCTGTTCGAGCTATATGTGGTGTAAGTTCGAGAACCTCTTGTCGACCCCTATTCAATAGTCTGGGAATTCTGACATTGCCCTCACACTATATATTTTCTTTAATGTCGTTTGTTGTTAGCAATATTAGCTTATTCCCAAGAGTTAGCAGCTTTCACTCAGTTAATACTAGGCAGAAATCCAATCTGCATGTGGAATGCACTTCCTTGACTCTTGTGCAGAAAGGAGTGCAGTATTCTGCTGCATCCATTTTCAATAAGCTACCACAAGAATGCAAAAATCTTAGCAGTAGCCCAAACTCTTTTAAGTCCAAACTGTAGAGTTTCCTCATGGTCACTCCTTCTATTCTGTCGAGGAGCTCCTGGAAGAGCTAAAAAAATAAGCAAATTCCAGTGTTACATTGTTGATTTTCTTTATTTAAACTTACGACTTGTCACCTGAATATGTTTTTTTATATTTCATTTCATCTGTTTCTAACATCGTGTTATAATTTCATGTATTGACTCGTTCCATGACCATGGAGACTTCTCATTAATTTGGTCCACGGAACAATAAATAAATAAATAAAAATCAATTGCAAACAACTGTGCCCCGGTGACATGGTACACTGTCATCCATAAAAATTCCATTGTTTTTTTCGAAACATGAAGTCTATAAATGGCTGCACATATTCTCCAAGTATCCGAACATAACCATTTCTAGTCAATGACCTGCCGCTCTGGATTAGCCGAGCGGTCTAAGGCGCTGAAGTCATGGACTGTGCGGCTGGTTCCGGAAGAGGTTCAAGTCCTCCTTCGGGCATGGCTCTGTGTGTTTGTCCTTAGGATGATTTAGGTTAAGTAGTGTGTAAGCTTATGGACTGATGACCTTAACAGTTAAGTCCCATAAGATTTCACATACATTTGAACTCTAGTCAATGACCGCTTCAGTGGGACCAGAGGGTGCCAGTCCATTACATGTAAACACAGCCCACACCATTATGGAGGAGCCACCACCAACTTGCATAGTGCCTTGTTGACAACTTCGGTCCATGTCTCTACCATCAGCATCAGCTCCTACCAACTCAAACCGGGACTTATCTGACCAGGCCAAAGTTTACAGTCGCCTGGGGTCCAACCGGTGTCGTCGCGAACCTAGGAGAGGTGCTGCAGGCGATGTCGTGCTGTTAGGAAAGGCATTCGCGCCGATGGTCTTCTGCCATAGCCTACTGACACCAAAGTCCGTCGTAATGTCCTAACGGATAAGTTCGTCGTACGCCCTATATGGATTTCTGTTTTTATTTCACGCAGTGTTACTTGTCTGTTAGCACTGACAACTATACGCAAACCCCGCTGCTCTCGGTCGTTAAGCGAAGACCGTCGGCCACTGCGTTGTCCGTGATGAGGAATAATGCCTGAAATTTGGTGTTCTCGACACACTCTTGACACTGTGGATCTCGGAATGTTGAATTCCCTATCGAATTCCGAAACTGAATGTCCCATGCATCTAGCTCCAAGTAACGTTCCGCGTTCTAAGTCTGTTAATTACCGTCGTGACAGGTCCGCCAATGCACTCCCCTTTTACACCTTGTATACGCGATACTATTGCCATCTGTATATGTGCATATCACTACCCAGTGACTTTTGTCACCTCAGTGTATTTAACTGCTTTGTCCTTTGACCTTATCGTCTGAACGCTAGCCACGAAGTCACTGACATGGAACTGAAGTAGAATAACACTGTATTAAAAATATATACTCCCGACTAGTGACGCCACTTCTGCTCAGGCCACAAACTTACTCTGACCCTCCTCAGTGACTGTTCACTGAAGACTGCTAGTGGCGTCTTACGGCAACCAACTGTTGTCTAGGTATAGAAGAGTCTCTCTCCCTTAGTTCTGGCCAATCAGAGTCCAGAAAAGGCAACGCCGTAATATAGGGCCGTGCTACAACCAACCAATGAGAGTTGAGAGCACAAGTCTTCACGTGAACGCCCACGCCTTAACTCGTGATCACGACGCAGCAGGCTATGCCATAATTTAAGCCGTATTCCATAACGTTATAGTTTGCACTAGGCCAATTAGCCGTGAGTATTACAAGACTGGTGCTTCGTCGTGTAAGACTTTTCATTCCAACCAGTGCATTTAAGTAATGCTAAGAAACGATGTGAAATTGAACGAATGAGTAAAACGAGTTGTAGGAAAGACGAATGGGAGAGCTTCCTTACTGCGAGGAATTATGGCAAAGAGCTAAGGGTCTATCTAGGAAATTGGGGCTGTAGTGCGACCGTTTCTAGAATACCGCTCCAATGTTTGGAGTCATTGTCAAGTAGTTACGGCAGCAGCATCGAACGAATTCATAAACTCTTTGCTAGGATCAGGAAAGGTCAATGTAGCCCGTATGAAAGTGCGAAAGCCTTACTGAAATGTGTATCTTTGGAAGAAAGGCGACATTCCTGCGTTACTTCGTCGAGTCAGTACAGAGAATCGCTGTACGAGGAAGAGTGTGGAACCATTGTGCTACCTCTATCTCTTGTAGGTTTTATGGTAAGAAGGCATGACAGTTCAGGGCACCGAAAGTGACATAGAGTAAATTTTTATGTAGCGCAGTATGGATCTCCGCGCTATGCTTAAGAGTGATACAGCCGATTCCTTTTCTGGCCACGTGAAACCCGAGCAAACCCAAGTAAGTTTTGTTGGCAATTGTTCTGGAGGTGCAGGACTCAATTGATCATACCGTCAATTTGGTTCACTTGGTTGCCGGGATGATTCCTTCACCAAGGACATAACCGATTTCCATCCTCATCCTTGTTCGACTAAGACAGCAGTTCTTCTCGGAACGACATCGACGACGCTTTGTCCGTGTTTGTTGCTGCTCCGCAATAATACAGATGTAAAAAGGGAAAAAATCGAATAAAACCCTTTTAGGAGTTAGACCACATTATTATGAAACACTAAAATAGCCACAAAGCCCGCTTTTTTACTTTTTTTGTAGCGTTAGCACAAACGGTCGAGACTTCGGCTTTATAGTTGTTTCTGTGCTTCATAATGATGCGCCCAGACACGCAAAAGGCTTTTATTCAAATTGACGCCTAAACACTTATAAGGGAAGAGTTGTACAACACTCACTTGCCGGCAAACATACACTGGTAGATGTGACAATACGGAAAACTGTTCAGTCAGTCGATTCGGTGGAACCTTTCCCTTGCGGATCTAGACGAGGTTCATCTGTTTAGAGGTGACGAGTGAGGTACAGTATTACATTTGCGTTAATGCTACTAGTAAAGAAGGAAAGGCAAGGGAAAGGGTGAAACATACAGACCTTCACAATTTACTTCTCTAGAAAAACATCAAAGATGGCACCAACTTCTAATAGATTAATCAACATCAACGGTATTTCGTGTCAGTCATAAGACGCTCCGAAGTATTCGTAACTTGACTCGAACATAAGCGCACAAGATGGTACACCGTCACTTGCCTTCCCTTTGTCTACAGAATTCTGATGAAAAATTCTATCTCTGTGCCCACAACCTATTTCGTACCACGTACTACTTTGTACTACTGTGTCCACCGAGGTGCGTGAGCCAAAGAAGAAAATTAGAGGAAAGGAAAATGAATAAAAGGATAGCCCAGAAAAATTTGAAATTCCTGTTCCTTTAACATTTTTAACAAGTTTGTGATATCTGTTTGCTGGCCGTCATGTTTCCTCACTAGTTCAATGCGACGCTCCACGACTACCGTTCCTGTATCAGTCATTTCGTCTCAGATTAACACTTTCACCGCTCATTCTGGATTATTTGATAATTAAATTCCAGTCTCTACTTTACAGCATACATTTTACCCTATACGTTTCCCTCTCTTAGTACGGAAGATATTCCCTGTTCTTTTTACACACATTCTAGATTCTTTTCCTTTTTAAGGTTCCTTACCTCAAACGCTGGAAACAGAACGCGTACAGGATCACTTTCTTGTCCGTCACTCGGTTTTCCGACTCTTAAGAAATTGTTTTCTCAGGAACGGTTTGACGTATCACTCTGAAATTTGTGTCACATGCTAAGACCAACGTTCTCTTGACGGTGTACAAAATTCAAGCTTCTAAGCCAACACTATCAGAAGTTAAGGCCGATTCCGTCATATATTTTGATACTAGAACACTCACTCATCAAAACTGATAGGGTACTTCCCGTTGCAATAGAATAATGAAATTTGCAAAGAAGCAAGGTTTCATAATACAACCAAAGGAAAAAATTCGAAAACTGTTGATTTGTAATTATCATTTGTTATCTGACTGTCTATCTGTCCGTCCGTCTGTTAAGACCCATTTTCCTCAGGTACGGGTAGTCGTCTCCAGGTGAAATTTTTATCGCATACTGTGGTGTATGGTCCCTTGGCGGAATAATAAACATTAGCATCTAAGTCAATGCAGTCAAAAGATACGGCTATTAAAACGAGGATAATGGACTGTAGTCGAATTAAATCAGGTGATGCTGAGGGAATTAGGTTAGGAAATGAGACACGTAAAGTAGTAGACGAGTTTTGCTATTTGGGGAGCAAAATAACTGATGATGGTCGAAGTAGAGAGGATGTAAAATGTAGATTGGCAATGGCAAGGAAAGCGTTTCTGAAGAAAAGAAATTTGTTAACATCGAGTATAAATTTAAGTGTCAGGAAGTCGTTTCTGAAAGCATTTGTATCGAGTGTAGCCATGTATGAAAGTGAAACATGGACGATAAATGGTTTGGACAAGAAGAGAATAGAGTGGATGAGAACGACATCCACCGGGAGAGAGTCTAGTTTACCTTTCCACGTACCTAGACGTGGTTTTCTGTTTTTAAAAAACTCATGAGACAGACAGCACTGGGCGACATAAACTTTACGACCGGGTAGGTGCGTTAGAAAAGGTTATCCGTCATCTCAAGTCACTCGTCTTTGAGATTCCATGTTTTTTGTTGCCACTGACTCAGACATAGTCGACCAAAGCTTTGGCGGTAAAGGTACTTACTAGCAAACCTCCTAGTCTTTAAAGAATCGCTTTCCCAGGTGTAAAACAGCTTCAAAGGCCTGAATACTTAACAAATGGGTTAACGGGTTAAACATTTGACTTTAAGCATGTAAGCGAGAAAAAGTTTCGTAAACGTTTGAAATTATGTGTAAAGTTTACTGACAGTCGCTAAGTACTCTCATTCTCAAATACTGGATGAGTAAAGTCCGGGTATTTGCGCACCGTCAGTTGCACTTCTCTAGAAGTTCTACAGAGAACCTTTTCATTCCTTACCTTATCAGTCCACCTAATATTCAACATTCTTCTGTAGCAGCACATCTCAAATGCTTCGATCATCGTCGGCAGAGGCTAGATAAAACAAATATATGTCACTAGCGAGATCGACTTTTTAACTGCGCTGACTTGCCTCTTCTAAACCCGTACTGGTGAGGGTTCGCCGGCCGGTGTGGTCGAGCGGTTCTAGGTGCTTCAGTCTGGAACCGCGCGGCCGCTACGGTCGCAGGTTCGAATCCTGCCTGGGGGACTGATGTGTGTGATGTCCTTAGGTTAGTTAGGTTTAAGTAGTTCTAACTTCTAGGGGACTGATGACCTCAGATGTTAAGTCTCATAGTGCTCAGCGCCATTTGAACAATTGGAGAAGGCAGAAAGGATACAAACATGATGGGCAAAATTATAACCATCAAAAACAGGCAATTTCAGCTTCCCCTGGAAACAATCTGAGCATGCCACTAATCTCGTAAATTAGCATCAGTCGTAGAATATGATGGTAGCGTTTGAGCCCATAGATTGCTACTTGTGAAGCCAGACTCATTAGTCATAAGAGTTCAACAAAGGCTGCAACAAGATTAACGGTCACCTACTGTACGATCCCGAATGATGCTTTGTTAGTAGTTCTAGAAATATGCCCTCTGGACTAGCCAGTTAGGAAAAGGTGAGCTCTTTATTGGTTGAAGAAACTTGGAACTGAGGCCAATACGAAAAAGTTAATACTAGATTGGATATCACAGTTGTGGCAAAATGAATGGGACACTTCTGGCACAGACAGGGGGAGACAGGGGGAGACAGAAAATGAGATTCCTTAGCCCATCGATGGAACTGATGTTTTACGTGACCGGTCATGGCCCGTATATTACGTATGTATACAAAATCAAAAGAAAGATGAATGATAGTCGCGCCTGTGGTGATATGGGCACTTCAGAACACACATCGTGAGACTGTACGCTCTACGAAGACGCAGCGGGTAATGACCGTCATGATTTAAGGATGCTGGATCTCAAAGCAGCACTGAATAATGAGCCAACATGGAGCATCTTGGATGGTACTGCAACTACGGCATTCAGGAAGGCCAAGGAAGACTTCACCACCTCTTCAGCCACATGTCAGCATGCTGCCATACCGACTAGACAACATACTCTAACGATGCAGAAAAAACAACTGAAGCTGGCAACCACTGAATGAGATGAAGTGTTTACATTCATTGGTGCAAGTGACCACGGAAGTGTGGATTCGGAACCTTAATACTGAGTCATGCATTTTATAGTGGAAATGCTGCTGACACGTTGCCCTACGCCCAAGGAATCTAGCGGACAATGGTTGTTGATCAGGGTAGTGTGAGGGCGGATCCAGCAGAGAAGACAATCATCTGCAGTTTAAATGCATCAAGGTAAGGAATAAAAACAGAGCAGATACTATAGTATTAACAGTAGTATTAATAGCTTGGTAACTGGTTAAGGCCTTTATTGTAGCTCTGGAGTAGTAGTAAGTAGTTGTAGTTTTATCATTTTTTAAGTATTTTCATTTTATTAGGCGACAGGAATAAATAATTAATTACACAGTTATAAGTATTATGCACGAAATTGTGAGTTGTAAGGCGTACTTTAGCTTCTCATATAAGAGACTGAGACTGTGAAAGATAAATAATAATTACTAATGTACGTTTGGTCCAAATAGACAAGGAAATATGAACCTCGGACACCCTACAGCTTCTATCACCTTTTAGGGGCAATTAATCTCGGAATATTAGGACCCGAAGATGGGATAGTGGAGTTGAATCAGGTGCTAAGTAAGATCAAATGGGTTATAGTAGAAGTATCAAAGGTGTGGAGGAAAAACGAAGAATAAAAATTATTAACAGCAATCTGTGTACTTTACTACAGACGAACAGAACCGGGAGGAAGGTGTAGGGTTTACTTGGAACAGAAAGTTTAAGACAGTTTCATACATAATGAAAGTATACGAGGACTGCAGTCATGGACTGTGCGGCAGGTCCCGGCGGAGGTTCGAGTCCTCCCTCGGGCATGGATGTGTGTGTTTGTCTGTCTCTAGGATAATTTAGATAAGATTTCACACACATTTGAACATTATACCAGGACTTTTTTTTTTTTTTTTTTTTTTGGCGAGTCGTCAGTCTTCTGACTGTTCTGACTGGTTCGATGCCATCCATCACGAATTCCTGTCCTGTGCTAACCTCTTCATCTCAGAGTAGCACTTGCAACCTACGTCCTTAATTATTTGCTGGATGTATTCCAGTCTCCGTTTCTTCTACGTATTTTAAAAATAAGCAAAAGATATTGCACGTCAGTCATCCACCTCTACACAAAATCGTTTTCAGCAGCTGCGGAGATGTTGCGTCTGTGTCAGGCGTATCCACATGACTTCTTTTGTCGTCTGGTTCTTGTGCGCCAGGACTGCAGACATGTAGCATTACGCAAGTTTATTTCTTAGACGTGATAATCAGAAAATTATGACTGCCCTTTCTTACCCGTAAGTAGTTTCTTGAGCTAGTTCTTGGCTAATTTAATGCACATAATCCGGTATTATCGAGTGCGTATACTGACTGGAGGGTGTTGTCTTCCGTCCGTTGCAAAGTGGGCGTTATTGCTGGTAGCTGTATGTAAACAGTGCAGTGAGACCCTAGTTTTAGCTAGCCTATGTTACGCGACCGTGTCGCTGTCACGTAACGTCCTGCAAACAACTAACTAAAGAATGAGAACTCTGGTGACGATAAACGAGTTGCCAACTACTCTACTCTAGTTGAGTGCCACGCAGTCGAAGGAGGCGACCATGTGCCTTGATCGGATTTCTCGTTTCCGGCAGCATGCGTCACTGGGAAGAAAAAAAAACATCGGGAGACCGCGATCTCAACTCTCCTGATCTAAAGGCCACAGCGGCCTTCTGGAATGGCTGCAGGTGGATTAATTATCTATCAGGTAAATTGTCTCTGCTATCCTTAATGACATGAATTAGTCATAATCTTTCTTTATAATTGAGAAAAATAGAGTATAATAGAGTAAGATTACGTAATTAGACGCTTAGCGTGAGATGAAGGAACTTAGTAAACAAGGTCATTCACTAAAGAAGAAAATAAGTGACTGGAAACCACAGCGGTACAATTAAAATTGCAACAAAGATATACATACAGTCGATAAGATTTTATAGTTAGAACAGTTAAAAACAATGACTGGGTGAACAGGAATAGAAGTAAGATGAAGATTAAAAAATGATGTTATGGCGGATATTGTTGAACACCGCTGCCGTTACGAATTGTTGGTGAGGAAAGCAACGAGCCTCAATTACCTTTACGTTTTATTTTAATGCCATTACAGATTTCGGGCTATCACAACCATATTGTTGGTATATCTTCCGGGTTTGTGTGGTCATGGTCCAAGAAACTTTAGCGTTCCTAACGTTTCCTCCAGAGCTGCGATGGATATCTTCAGAGGTTCCAACTGTCGGCAAGACTCAGCGGAACCACGGGTACGTTTGAAGGTGAAGACGAAACTGCGGAACACAAAAAGTTTCGTGGAACACGACCATACAGCCCGGTCGTGAATGCAGTCATTGTATTATCATGCCTACTGTTAGACGGCTAACTTTTGCAGTTAGAATAATCTATGCGTTTGAAGTGTGCCTTCCGCTCCTGCAGTATGTTCAAGAGGACGACGTTTCGTTTTGCTTCGGTCATTGTGCCTTTTCAGGACGATACACCTTTCCGGGACGATGCAAACAATGTAAATAAAAACAATGTGAACAAAAATATAGCACTTGGAGCACCTGTTATGAGGAATATTATGAAGCTTTTGTGCGGCACAGTGTTCCTTACACTTAAACTTCCTGCATCGTCCTGAAAAGGCATAAGGACAAAAGCATGACGAAATGCCGTCTCCTGGAACATACAACAGGAGCGGACGGCACGCTTCAGACAAATACGTTACTTTTAAATTTATCGACGATATATGGTTGTTGTTTGAGGTCTGCGACTGTATTATAAGATTATGTGGAATAATTCATACTGCTGCAGTCACTTTTTACTAATATTTTAAAAGCACAATGCATTTCGGCAGCACGCTGCCATCATCAGGTGCATTGTACAGTTACTTAACATCAGCTGATAGGTTATGTACATTAGCTTTGTGTGCCAGTGGGGTTAAGAATCGAAAAATATACTTGTGTGGAAGAATAAATCTGTTACAGTGTGAACATTATGTGAATAGCATGATTAGGTAATATATTAATACGTTTACTTTCATTTCTGTTGGCGATTTCATTTTCTGGAACACACAGCACAGTAACAGGTAAATCGCAACTTCGCATTTTCACAAATGTTTACATCTTTCCAAAGAGTTTTAAAATCTAAGATAAACTACTTACAATTTGAAAGACTGTTAACATCTTTCCAGAGAGTTATAAAATCTAAGCTAAACTAATCACCATTTGAAACACAGTAATATATACCTGTAGTGAAGATGAGGACTTTTATGTAGATGTATTGGCAATATGGAGAATGTTACATGAATACTTAATGAAAACAATTCTGTCAATGAAATAACCATTTAATGTAGGAAAAGTTTTTGAAGAAGTTCACATTATTACTTCAAGCATATCATTTAATAATACATCTCCATGTGCTGTGCCATGAATGAAGATTTCCAGTTCTTCATATAAGTCCATTTGGTATCACTTATTCTTTTTATCCTCCCCCCATATGAACCATGGACCTTGCCGTTGGTGGGGAGGCTTGCGTGCCTCAGCGATACAGATGGCCGTACCGTAGGTGCAACCACAACGGAGGGGTATCTGTTGAGAGGCCAGACAAACGTGTGGTTCCTGAAGAGGGGCAGCAGCCTTTTCAGTAGTTGCAGGGGCAACAGTCTGGATGATTGACTGATCTGGCTCTGTAACACTAACAAAAACGGCCTTGCTTTTTTGGTACTGCGAACGGCTGAAAGCCGCATGCAGCTCTACTGCATGATTAAATGATGATGGCGTCCTCTTGGGTAAAATATTCCGGAGGTAAAATAGTCCCCCATTCGGATCTCCGGGCGGGGACTACTCAAGAGGATGTCGTTATCAGGAGAAAGAAACCTAGCGTTCTACGGATCGGAGCGTGGAATGTCAGATCCCTTAATCGGGCAGGTAGGTCAGAAAATTTAAAAAGGGAAATGGATAGGTTAAAGTTAGATATAGTGGCAATTAGTGAAGTTCTGTAGCAGGAGGAACAAGACTTTTGGTCAGGTGACTACAGGGTTTTAAATACAAAATCAGATAGAGGTAATGCAGGAGTAGGTTTAATAATGAATAAAAAAATAGGAGTGAGGGTAAGCTACTACAAACAGCATAGTGAACGCATTATTGTGGCTAAGATAGACACGAAGCCCATGCCTACTACAGTAGTACAAGTTTATATGCGAACTAGCTCTGCAGAGGATGAAGAAATAGATGAAATGTATGATGAGACAAAAGAAATTATTCAGGTAGTGAAGGGAGACGAAAATTTAATAGTCATGGGTGGCTGGAATTCGAGAGTAGGAAAAGGGAGAGAAGGAAACATAGTAGGTGAATATGGATTGGGGTTAAGAAATGAAAGAGGAAGCCGTCTGGTAGAATTTTGCACAGAGCATAACTTAATCATTGCTAACACTTTGTTCAAGAATCATGAAAGAAGGTTGTATACACGGAAGAATCCTGAAGATACTAATAGGTATAAGATAGATTATATAATGGTAAGAGAGAGATTTAGGAACCAGGTTTTAAATTGTAAGACATTTCCAGGGGCAGATGTGGACTCTGACCACAATCTATTGGTTATGACCTGTAGATTAAAACTGAAGAAACTGCAAAAAGGTGGGAATTTAAGGAGATGGGACCTGGAAAAACTGAAAGAACCAGAGGTTGTACAGAGTTTCAGGGAGAGCATAAGGGAACAATTAACAGGAATGGGGGAAGAAATACAGTAGAAGAAGAATGGGTAGCTCTGAGGGATGAAGTAGTGAAGGCAGCAGAGGATCAAAAGACGAGGGCTGGTAAAAAGACGAGGGCTGGTAGAAATCCTTGGGTAACAGAAGAAATATTGAATTTAATTGATGAAAGGAGAAAATATAAAAATGCAGTAAATGAAGCAGGCAAAAAGGAATACAAACGTCTCAAAAATGAGATCGACAGGAAGTGCAGAATGACTAAGCAGGGATGGCTAGAGGACAAATGTAAGGATGTAGAGGCTTACCTCACTAGGGGCAAGATAGATACTGCCTACAGGAAAATTAAAGAGACCTTTGGAGAAAAGAGAGCCATTTGTATGAATATCAAGAGCTCAAATGGAAACCCAGTTTTAAGCAAAGAAGGGAAAGCAGGAAGGTGGAAGGAGTATATAGAGGGTCTATACAAGGGCGATATACTTGAGGACAATATTATAGAAATGGAAGAGGATGCAGATGAAGATGAAATGGGAGTTACGATACTGCGTGAAGAGTTTGACAGAGCAATAAAAGACCTGAGTCGAAACAAGGCCCTGGGAGTAGACAACATTCCACTAGAACTACTGACGGCCTTGGGAGAGCCAGTCCTGACAAAACTCTACCATCTGGTGAGCAAGATGTATGAGACAGGCGAAATACCCTCAGACTTCAAGAAGAATATAATAATTCCAATCCCAAAGAAAGCAGTTGTTGACATATGTGAAAATTACCGAACTATCAGTTTAATAAGCCACAGCTGCACAATACTAACGCCAGTTATTTACAGACGAATGGAAAAACTGGTAGAAGCCGACCTCGGGGGAAGATCAGTTTGGATTCCGTAGAAATGTTGGAACAAGTGAGGTAATACTGACCTTACGACTTATCTTAGAAGAAAGATTAAGGAAAGGCAAACCTACGTTTCTAGCATTTGTAGACTTAGAGAAAGCTTTTGACAATGTCGGGAGATGCTGAGGGTATTAGATTAGAAAATGAGACACTTAAAGTAGTAAAGGAGTGTTGCTATTTGGGGAGCAAAATAACTGATGATGGTCGAAGTAGGGAGGATATAAAATGTAGACTGGCAATGGCAAGGAAAGCGTTTCTGAAGAAGAGAAATTTGTTAACATCGAGCATAGATTTAAGTGTCAGGAAGTCGTTTCTGAAAGTATTTGTATGAAGTGTAGCCATGTATGGAAGTGAAACATGGAGGATAAATAGTTTGGACAAGAAGAGAATAGAAGCTTTCGAAATGTGGTGCTACAGAAGAATGCTGAAGATTAGATGGGTAGATCACATAACTAATGAGGAAGTATTGAATAGAATTGGGGAGAAGAGGAGTTTGTGGCATAACTTGACTAGAAGAAGGGATTGATTGGTAGGACATGTTCTGAGGCATCAGGGTATCACAAATTTAGCATTGTAGGGCATTATGGAGGGTAAAAATCGTAGAGGGAGACCAAGAGATGTATACATTAAGCAGATTCAGAAGGATGTAGGTTGCAGTAAGTACTGGGAGATGAAGACGCTTGCACAGGATAGAGTAGCATGGAGAGCTGCATCAAACCAGTCTCAGGACTGAAGACCACAACAACAACATTCTTTTTATGTAATACATGAAGATTATTCGCAATACCATGGAATGGGTGGCCTGGGTCTTTTATGTGGGTGGCTATTGCTGATCTCTTGTAATTGTTATTGTGGTAAGCATTTATGTGTTCATCATATCTTCTTTGGAAGTCTCTCCCAGTTTGGCCTATATAGAGGGGTCTGCATGTATTACATACTATTTTGTAGATGCCTGATTGTGAGTGTATATCCGTCTGCGATGTGTGTACATATTGTGTCTCAGTGTGTGCTGCAGTTTGTTGCGTGTTGTAAAGGCAATGTTAATGTCCTGATGTATAAGTAACTGTATAATGCACCTGATGATGGCAGCATGCTGCCGAAACGCATTTTGCTGATAAAATGTTAGTACAAAGTGACTGCAGCAGTATAAATTATTCCACATAAATACATTACTGTAACTCGAAAAGTTAGCCATCTGGAGGCGGGTATGACAGTCCAAAACAGGTAATACTATTAAAGTGAAACTTTTCAAAAAAACACACATTACGTTGACTACAGCCATTATGAAATACATTAAGTGTATTTGCATTTGCGATTACGAACAATCCCAGCTGTATAAAGGCATGACAACACTAAAATTTTGTACCAGAACGGGACTCAAACCTAAATTTCCAGATTTACGCGAGCTGTCGCTTTAACCGCTTTGGCTAAGCATTAGGATTTGGGCTCCGCGATCTGTTACCGGTGGGTTTGTACAACACTTAAGTGTTCTGGAGATGCTTCGGGAACCAAAATAGGAATCCCCGGAGGGAAGGCGACGTTCCTTTCGAGAAACGATGTTGAGAAAATTTGTATAACCAGCATCTGAAGCTGACTGCCGAGCGATTCTACTGGCAACAACATACATTGCGCGTGAGGACCAGCATACAGCCTGTCGTTTTTCCATAGCTGTATTTGCGAGTGGGACGGGAAAAAAATGGCTAGTAGTGGTACAGGGTACCCTCCGCCACGCACCGTATGGTGGCTTGTGTAGTATCTATGTAGATGTAGATGTAGGCTGTCCGTGCAGAACTCTATGCCAGACCCAAACTTCCATATGTCCGTCATTTCAGCGTGACAACCTGTACTCGTACACACTTTATGTAATTCCCGTACAGGGGAGGACATTTTAATTAAAAGTTGCTGCCTGGTATCTGCGGATAAATACGAAATTGCAGTGTTTTTGTTATTAAGAATGCGTGTGTACGAGTACAGGTTGTGACGCAGGAATGACGACTTATGGAAGTTTGGATGTGGCCGTGACTCGTGAACGGATAGCCAAAGTGGTTTCGGCGACCGCTCGCACAAAGCAGAAAATCCGGGTTCGAGTCCCGGTCCGGCACAAATTTTCATTGTCGTCTTCCCTTATACAGCTGATGCTACTTCCTCGGGCGATTGCGAGGGACCCAACGTGCGGATTAATTACAACAGCATCAAGAACACTAATTTTCCCCTCTTCTGTCGTCACTTGTTTCCTTCTATTACGTTGTCTAGGTTTTACACTACTACTTTCACGTAACTGGTTGAAGAGGTTGATAAATAATTGACGAGATGGTTTATGCCTTTTGCGACATCTTGCCACTTACACTGCATTCTTCCTACAGTCTCCATACACCAATAGCATGTCGGCTTTTTCTGCACTGGTAAATCCCATCGTTCACTCACGATCTACTTTTTGGGCCTGCCACACACTAACTGACTAGCAAGTCGCATTGCGCTCGAGGAACACACAAGCATACTGTAAGCAAACATAACAACATCGTATATAGCCACTTCGCAGGCTGAATGGCACAAACAAGTGTCTATGTGGGAACTGTTCACAATACGGTGTCTCGTAAACGACTCTCTCCAGAATACTGTAACAAAAACCACTGACATTCTAATTTATCCTACTTTTAGTTAATGTCAATAGGCATTGTTCCATTTAAATAAGTGCAAGTTTGCACAAAAATACACTTTCTAAGTGTTATTACAGTCTGTTTATTGGCTAACAAAACGAGCCCCTGACGACCAACCCGTTCTTGAAAACTGCACAAGAATAGCACTTTCCATTTCCGCAATATTTTCGGCGCAAGTTTTAGATGATTCGCCCTGTATACAGAATAAAAACAGATGGCACTTCATTGAACTTTTCAAGTTATAATTTAAGTAATAGTGAGCCTTAGCCAATTTATAAGTCCCATTACTGACTCACAGCAAGATCAGCTGACTCACGATCTAACAAGGGGAAGTCGCGACGTTTGGAACGCGGATTTACTGAAAACTTCGTACACTCGTAGTACTCCACGAGGACAACAAAATGTGTAAGCAGTAGCGCGTACTTCTCAAGCGTTACTGAGAAAATCGCAGGATAATTTCGGTCGTCAATTGTATATCTGCGCGTGGCCATTTTTACCATGAAGCAGCGGAAGACGAGTGGTTAGCGTTCAAGCCCCGTAATCGCTGGCTCGATGTATCGAGTCCCGTTCGTCAGGTTCTTTTTTATTTTCAACACAGTCATTTTCTTTACTGTTTATATTACAATTCATATAATGGGAAAAATACGTGTAATCGGATGAAATTTTATTAAATTTACGATGTTATTTGTCTGTCTACAAATTTTTATTACGACAAATAATATAATATTCATAACCATCGACTAGTAAACGACGAAACACATAAAGTGATGCTGAAAATGTATGCTTGTCGGTGATTTGAGAAATTTCTTATACCTGGAAGAAGCCCGAAACTATCTGTTACCTGAAAGTTTTGACCGGCACACACGGCTTTCGAAAGACGTACAATTAATCGTCGCTTTCGACATTAATAGTACAAGTTGCAGGATGGTATTTTTCGTCAAAACGTGGAAAAAATAAGGTTAAGAATATCATATTATTTGTGAAAATAAAAATTTGTAGACTGCCACATAACATTGTAAATTTAATAAAAGTGCATCCGATTACACGTATTTTTCCTATTATATCTATTGTAATATAAATAGTAAAGAAAATGACTGTGTTGAAAATAAAAAAAAGAAACTGACGAACGGGACTCGATCCATCGATCCAGCGATTACGGGGCTTGAACGCTAACCATTCGTCTGCCGCCGCTTCATGGTAAAAATGGCCACGCACAGGTATATATTTGACGACCGAAATTATCTTGCGATTTTCTCAATAACGTTTGAGAAGTACGCGCTACCGCTTACACAGTTTGTTGTCCTCATGGAGTACTACGAGTGTACGAAGTTTGCAGTAAATCCGCGTTCCAAACGTCGTGGCCTCCCCTTGTAAGTGCTACATCTGTGGTGGGGTATGAACATCGGATGAGAACACCAAGTTTGTGGGTACTTTTAGAGATTATGTGTTCTACTTTGATATGGCAAGAAGCAGCTATGTCTCTTCCAGTCTCTACTTCAGTACCAATGAAGACAGTCGTGTTACATACAAAGTAGGGAATCGCGAACTCTATCGCTCTGATGACTGACCACTAATCAGTAGCAACGACAGTGTATGTTAACAACACGCATTTAGCGAGGATCACCCTAGAGTGCATATGATAATCGAAGGAACTTGTGCTTATGAATCGCCAACTTTGAATGCGAAAGCACAGCGCATTATCCACTGAGCGACTGCTGTGCAGCGGGTGTTATTGACCCCAGAGAGCCTCCGGGCGGTTGCCGCCGGTCGCAGACCAATGATTTTTGCTCCGCCGCGGGAGAAATTCGTCCTTGTGCTTTCACCGTCGCCCCGGACACGGTCCCAACACTCGCCGGATGTAGCGGTCACTGTGATATCTGGTTGTCTTAACGTGCTCCTTCACTTGCATTGACGTAGAAATTGACAGCGACCACGAAGCATCGTTTTGAGATGTAACTGGTAAATCAAACTGCACTTCCGAAGCTCAATGATCGATCGTTTGAAAGATGCATTCGCCATCCCCGAACTGCTCTTCAACAGTCGAAGCAAGAAGACGCTTAAAACATCAATGTAGGCCTGTGCTGTGATAGTGCCAGGCAAAACCACAAGGGGTGTAAGTCCCCTCCATGAAAAACACGACCACACCATAACACCACTGCCTTCGAATTTTACTGTTGGCACTACACACGCTGGCAGAAGACGTTCACGGGGCAATACCCACACCCTGCCATCGGATCGCCACATTGTGTACCGTGATTTGTCACTCCACAAAACATTCTCCCACTGTTAAATCGTCCAATGTTTACGCTCCTTACACCAAGGGAGGCGTCGTTTGACATTTACCGTCGGGATGTGTGGCTTATGAGCAGCCGCTCGGCCATGAAATTCAAGTTTTCTCACCTTCCGCCTAGCTTTCATAGCATTTGCAGTGGATCCTTGTGCAGTTTGAAATTCCTATGTGATGGTCTGGATATATGTCTGCCTATAACACATTACGAGCCTCTTCAACTGTCGGCGGTTTGTCAGTCAACAGACTTGGTCGGCTAGTACGCTTTTGTGCTGTACGTGTCCCTTCGCGTTTTGACTTTACTATCACATGCCCGCCCGGTTGGCCGCGAGGTCTAACGCACGGCTTTCCGGGCGGGAAGGAGCGCCGGTCCCCGGCACGATCCGCCCGGCGGATTTGTGTCGAGGTCCGGTGAACCTGTGGATGGTTTTTAAACGGTTTTCCATCTGCCTCGGCGAATGCGGGCTGGTTCCCCTTATTCCACCTCAGTTACACTATGTCGGCGATTGCTGCGCCCCGGCCGGTGTGGCCGAGCGGTTCTAGGCGCTACAGTGTGGAACCGCGTGACGGCTACGGTCACAGGTTCGAATCCTGCCTCGGGCATGGATGTGTGTGATGTCCTGAGGTTAGTTAGGTTTAAGTAGTTTAAGTAGGGGACTGATGACCTCAGATGTTAAGTCCCATAGTGCTCAGAGCCATTTGATTGCTGCGCAAACAAGTTCTCCACGTACGCGCACACCACCATTACTCTACCACGCAAACATAGGGGTTACACTCGTCTGGTGTGAGACGTTCTTTGGGGGGTCTACCGGGGGCCGAACCGCACAATAACCCTGGGTTCGGTGTGGGGTGGCGGAGGGGTGAGGTGGACTGCGGTAGTCGTCGTGGGGTTGTGGACCACTGCGGCTGCGGCGGGGACGGAGCCTCTCCGTCGTTTCTAGGTCCCCGGTTAACATACTATACAATACACTATCACATCGGAAACAGTGGACCTGGAGATGTTTATGAGTGTGGAAACCTCCCGTACAGGCGTATAACACAAGTGACACCCAATCAGCTGACCACATTCGAAATTCCACAGAGCGCCCCATGCTGCTCTCTCACGATGTCTAATGACTACTGTGGTCGCTGATGTGGAGTACTTGGTAGGAGGTGGCAGCACAATTCACCTAATATGAAAAACTTATCTTTTTGGGGGTGTCCGGATACTTTTGATCACATGATGTGATGATGTCCTCCTCGCCGTGTCCGGCGACAGCGACTCCGTCAGTCTTCTCTGTCCTTGTTGTGGTAGGCTCGGATGTGGCTCGCGAATCCGAATTTCGCTTTGAATATCCTGTTGCATGAAGCACAGTGAAGTTGACCAGCAGAATTATGAGTATACGTGTAGACAGGCTTGAGCTGAGATTTTCGGAGCTCTCTTTTAGCATCCAGGTTCATTAGACGCTTTTGCTCGATTTGTTCGATGCTCTTATGTACAGTTGATCGCCACTCCGATCGGCGCAATGCTAGCTCCTCCCAACGGTTGCTTGGAATGCCACAGGCTGCAAGGTGGCGTTTAATGGTGTCTTTATATCGCAGGTGTTGACCACCTTTCCTCCTCTTCCCGCACGAGAGCTTCGAGTAGAACACCGCTTTAGGTAGCCTACTGTCATCCATGCGTACTATGTGACCACTCCATCTCAGTTGATGTTTCATTATTAAAGCTTCAATACCAGCCAGTTTCACGCGGCGCAAAATCTCCGTGTTTGGGACACGGTCTTCCCATTTGATGCGCAGAATTGATCTCAGACATCGAAGATGAAATTTATCTAGCTTCTTAAAGTCAGCTTTGTAACAGCACCAGGTTTCTGAGGCATAGAGTAAGGTGGGTAATACTACTGCTTTGTAGACTGCAATTCTTGTTTGTAGTTTGAGGTCATGTGATTTCCATACTCGGTCATTAAGCTTACCGAAGGCTGAGGCTGCGCTGGCTATACGCGCTGCGATTTCCGTTGTCAGGCTGTTGTCACTTCTAATTTGGCTTCCCAGGTATTTGAAATTTGTCACATTTTGCAAGGGTTTGCTATTTATCTCAATACTGGAGTCATCTGCATTAAGAACTCTAAGTGGCTGTTTGAGAACTTGCGTCTTAGTGATGCTAATGGCTAAGCCAAATCTTCTGCAGGAGGCATTTAGCAGATTTATGTAAGTCTGAAGAGTTTCGCAAGAATTAGCCATCATGCATACATCATCCGCGTAGAGAATCTCTAAGATGGATAGTTTGGTTACACGACTTTTTGTTCTGAGGCGAGAGATGTTGAAGACACTTTTGTCTGTCCTTGTGTCGAGACTAATTTGATTACTACAGGCTTTGGTCGAGTCTCTCATAACAACTGCGAAGTAAAGTGAGAAGAGTGTGGGAGCCAGAACACAGCCTTGTTTTACACCACATGTCACGGGAAACTGTTCTGAGAGCTTGTCCTCATGGTGGATTTTTGCCATCATGTTTTCATGAAGCTGCCGAATCAAACTGACAATTTTGTCAGGGCACCCAGTTTTCTTTAGTATGATCCAGAGTGCTTCCCGTGGGACACGATCAAAAGCTTTTTCCAGGTCTACAGAGCACATGAACAAAGACCGATGTTGCTCTAAGCTTTTCTCTTGCATTTGTTTGACAACAAATATGGCATCCACTGTGCCTCTGTTTGGGCGAAAGCCACACTGGGTCTCTGGTAGCAGTTTTTCTGCAAAGTGTGTTAACCGGGTGTTAATTATGTGGGCAAGGACTTTTCCCGCTGCTAAGAGAAGAGAAATGCCCCTGTGGGAGCTGCAGTCTGATATGTCACCCTTGCCTTTATAGATCTTGGAAATACAAGCATCTTTCCAGTCTTGTGGAATCATTTCATACTCCCAAATCCTTAAGATCAGAGCAAACAACGGTTTCTTGATGTCTGGCCCCCCATATTTATATATCTGTGATGGCAAGTTATCTAATCCTGCTGTTTTGTCATTTTTTTGATCACATAGTGTATCAGTGTAATCAGGAAGGACTATAGAATATAGTGAATTCTTAAAAAATCGGTTTTCCACCATTCAAACGTACCCCGCGTCGTTAAAGGTGTCGAGCGTGTCGTGTAGTTCACTTCGACCTGCAGAGGGCGTGAATGAAGCATGCTAGTAGTAAGTGTGAAGCCGCCCCTCTGCTTGGCACGCACTCAGCTGTGTCCACGTGGAATGTGTTCTGCAGCATTTGCGCAGCTCTGCTCGGGAATAAGAATGCCCGCAGTGATCGGGGAGGGCGTGCAAGTGTGCCGGGGCGTGACATCCGCCGGCGCCGTGACGTCGGCCGCACGCCGCAGCTAGCACGTGTCGCCTAGGGCGCAGACGCGTCCACACTCGTGTCCCAGCAAGGACGCCGGCGCGCCGAGATCTCCGGCAGGTAGCCGACCCACTTCACCTGCCGTAGGCGCCGGCTAGACGCAGCTCGGTTTGTTTTTTGCCGACCGTGTGCAACTTGTCGTACCCTGTTGTCATCTCTGTTCACTCCATACTGCAGCCTAGCGGAACATTCAAGACGTTAATTATCACCCGACTGTGGATATCTGGCCGGCCAGAGTGGCCGAGCAGTTCTAGGCGCTTCAGTCCGGAACCGCGCGACGGCTACGGCCGCAGGTTCGAATCCTGTCTTGGGCATGGATGTGTATGATGTCCTTAGGTTAGTTAGGTTTAAGTAGTTCTAAGTTATAGGGGACTGATGACCACAGCCTTTAAGTCCCATAGTGCTCAGAGCCATTTGAACCATTTTATTTGTGAATATCTAGGGTATTCAAATTCGTAGTTCGATAAATCCACACGCACAAGCTAAAACTGTGCTCCCGTTCAAGTAGCACCCTTTAATAGACACTATCCAGAGTCGTGCTTGGGTAGCTCAGTTGGTAGATCACTTGCCTGCAAAAGGCGAAGATCCCGAGTTCGAGTCTCGGTCCGACACACAGTTTTAATCTGCCAGGAAGTTTCACTATCCAGTTACTTAAGCTTAAATCCAGGTTTCTTAGCGTGATTGAAACAGTGAAGGTAGGGACGTTCGGGCACCAGACTGAATTTGTTTAGGCGAGGGGGAATTTTACGCCCTGCAGTATTGCCACGCCTCAGAGAGATACAAACTTTGCAGCATACGACATTTGTCCAAACACTTCAGGAACATTCCTAATTTCGTGCCAATGGTGTGTTAGAGCGAAATGCGGTTGGCATCCCTGCGCACGCCTGTGTTACTGGCTTCATTGTCGAATGTTTGTTGGTTACTGTTCAGTGGTGTACTGAGTAGAACGTAGTATCACACAGTTTGCGAATTTCGAGATGGTAAAGTTAGAGGAGCAACGCATCTGCATTAAATTTCGCGTGAGACTTAAGAAAATCTTTACAGAGAGATACCAAATGATGCGGGATGTGTGCCTTGAATGAACTGTGACATAATCCCGAACAACAGGGGCTAACGTATTAGGACGTGTATTGAAATTATCAAATAGTGCACTGATGATGGTTAGACACTAGCCGAAATCTAGATTTGCTTTAATAAACCCTGAAAGGAAAGGATGACTGATTGATATGCTCCATCATTTTGAAAGTCATTGAGCCGTGTGGCTCGATCAGTGATATTCCTGCCGCCTGTATTGGTCATGTTTCCCGTGGTGTGCGGATAGCGCGCGGTGGGACCACGTACCGGGCCGATCGGAGAGCGAGGGCTAAGCTCTAGCAAGAAGTGAGGATTTTGCTTTGGGACGCCTAGCAGTAACGTCGTTTGGGAAGTCTGGCGTACAGTACAGGCAACGTGCGAGGCAGCAGGAAGAGCGCATCTAAAAGGGGCTGTTTACCCGGGTGGCGGCGCCGTAGCAAATATCGCCGGCGTGGAAGCAGTCACGTTACTGGTAAACCGTTGGTGTATTTCCGCTACTTCATGTCTCCTGGCACCGGGATCTGCGGCGGCTGGCCTCGTCGATCAAGCAAGACGGTAATGTGGCCGAAATCGACTACTGGGATCAGTGCTGTTGACTTCATTTTCTTGGCCTGCCGTTGCTAATCCTACTGTCCTCGAATGTGTTAATTTCAACTTGCTTAGTACGCAGGGTTCTAGTGAGAGCTGTATGTAATGTGATGATTAACATTTACTAGGGTCTGCAGCGCTAATACATTCTCTTTGTAGATTGCTACTGTCAGTGTTAACCGCCATTGAAAACAGTTTGGCTGGTCCTTGTCTAAGTGCCGCCTGGTTATTGTATTTATATCACACGACGGAGTTAAGCTGGTCAGTTGCTATAGATATACATGGATAAATTTACCCTCGATATATTTTGCTGCGAATTGCAGAAACATTACTGTTACGTTTCTATCTGAAGTGATGGTGTGTCTGAGAGACACGTGCAACTCTAAATGAGTAGTTTCATAAATTCTTACAAGTTCTGAGAGGCCAGTTGTTATTGTGTGTTTAGATAGTTGAAAACTGATTCTATTAATGAAAGTACAAGAATTCCTTCGATGACAGTATGTGGATATGATAACTAATCTTGATATTCTGATTTAATCACAAATTTAAGTGTGGCTATTTGCTGTAAGTCGCCTGTAAGTAATGCAGATGTCAGTTTGTTGTAGGTACCCATTAATCCTGGGATTTTTCGTGCCTATTCGTGACCGTTGCTGCTCCCGTTTGGGGTCCATACCGAACCTGTATTGGAAACAGCTGAGTGGGCAGGCGTCCACTTCTGGGCACAATTTGTTGAATCCCACGAGGTTGCTTGGTCACATTAAATTTTATATTTTATATCCTACATTGTAGGGTGCCTGCCATTTAAGTAACGTGGTTGTGTGCCATAGTATCTGATTTGTTGTTGCCTGTACTCTAAATTACTTTTGGTAATACCAATCATTGCAGTAACAAAAGACTACATTTCATCCTTAAATTTTAGTAAATTATGCTTCACGTTGATAGTAGTTTTTGAGTAAATAATTGTTAACTCATTTCACTAAATGTGTAATGGGCCACAAGTGCCGTGGCTTATGAATGCTTAAATTTTGAAATAACTTGCTCTCACCTAAATGGTAATTTTAAAAAAAAGTGTTGATCGTCTTGTTATTTGTTTTGTTTAAATGTGCCAAATAAATGTTCAGGCCAACTGTCGATGGTGATTGCCTGGTCCATTCCTACCACCCCACAGCCTATTGTGCTGAGCTTGTGTCGTTGTGTAAAAGTTATTTTCCATGCTCTGCTGACACATCTGTCATATCACAGTCGTTGCGTGCATTGCACATTCCTAATGGAAAGTAGTATGGTGTTTTAACTCAAGTTATGTGCTTCTATGGACCTAACAGGTATATGCTGTAGAAGTGGCACCAAGCTATCATACGCCCTTCATCGATGACCTAACCAATGGCAGTGCGTTGTATGAAATCAGCACAGTAAGGTGGGTCGACCTAGAGATGAAACGAGCCATAATGCTTGATTGTGCCCATAACCACAACGTGAATGGAGTTCCCGATTTCTTCGTGTAGCAATGTGGACTGTCCAACAAGTTTACAAGGAATGGGGCACCGCTTATAGACATGTAACATGGCATAAAAACAATGGCTGTAAGAGGATCCTAACCGACAAAGTCCTGAGACGAATGTCACGCCTTGTCAATGACTATTAATTTCAAGTTCGACAGGAAATTCTAACGTCAGTGAATGCACGTTGAGCTTAACGAGTTTCCAAGTGAACATTGCCAAGGCAACTGCATTCCATGGACGTCAGAAGTCGCGTGCCTCGCAAAAGAAAATTGCTCACAGTGACAGGTAAGGCTGCACGTCTTCATTATGTCCAACGACACAGAAACTACTAACTGAGATCTGAGTTTCACAAAGTCTTGTACAGATAGTATTTACCTCTGAGAGGTTTGCAGAGAGGGAAAGGACCACATCAACCTCCAGGATGGAACGGCGGCGCAGTGGCAGCGTCTTGTGTGTTACTGACAACTTAGTTTACGTGCCAATCGACTTCTGTGATATAAATATCACACAGAACGAGGACAGCATTTAAAAGATGCTCGCGTTCAAATATGATACAAAATGACTGTAACAACAGGCACACAGCTCAAGTGCAAGATTTGGCGTCACTGTTACCACAATGCATTTCAGCAGCATGCTTCGAACCAAACGATAGATCTCCAGGATTGGCAGCGGTGAGACGAGGCACGAAGTACAGCTATTTCTACCGAGCGAATCTAGGACGCCTGAGCTCATCTCAGACTTTAATTCACACGCTGCATGTTGACGTTGTTTGTATTTTCCTAGTTCTGTGGGTTCATCGGGATTCCCACAAAATCGTCGTTGCTGGTCACCTGGTTAATTTCTGGTGTGAACTGACCGAAAACGCGCGGCTGTGCCCCCGCTGACCCATTCTTACCCCCCGCCCCCCTCCTCTTTTACAGTGGCAAATAATATAATTATATCTCTGCCCGCAGAGCTCTTCGACCTCTTTTCACATTGCACTTGCTTTCTCGATCAGTACAGTATCAATGGAAAGAAAATTAAATACGTTGCCTTTGAAATCTCTGACAAACTTTTATTATGGTTGTGGAGGTCGCTAGAATATTTTTACTTGGAAAGGGGTCACGTTCTCAAACAGGGTAAAAAACACTGCTTTACACTCTTCATGTTGTTATTACAGTAAGGTAAAACACCCAACGATGTATTATAACTTTTATGTTCATAGTTATAGACCATTATATTAAGACCATCGCTTACTTATGTATTTACAGAGCATCTGATTGTGACAGTATGGCGATCTGGGTTCATTGTGAATGATTAATAAAATACAAACCACTTAAAGAGCAGTGTAGCTGGCTGATATTCGTAATAATCATGCCATTGAAAGATATTTTCCAACATAATCTGCGTTCAGAGCGACGGCCCTACGTCACAATACTGGGGAGCCTGTATGCCCATATTGTACCACTCTACTGGCCTACGTCTTATTGCATTAATAATCTCCCCATCATCCACGTACTGCTTCCGACGGAGTGCATCCATCACTGGGCCCAACAGATGGACGTCGGAAGGTGCTGCAGGGTGGATGAGGAAGAACAGTCCAATGAAGTTTTGTGAACTCCTGTCAGGTGCATAGACTTGTGTGAGGCCTTGCGTTATCATGGAGAAGTTTGCATCTTTGTGGCGAGTACCCAAACTGATGGAGCAGTATGTCAGCACTACCAAAGGAGACGTACAGAACTGCAGCGAGGTGTTTATGATCCATCGATCTCCTCGAATGAGAGTATTCGTTCGTTCCAACGTTGCAGGAGTCACAGCTGTGTGCCTTTGGCCGGCACGTGAAGCATGGGTCAGGTTTTCGCGACCTTGTTGCGATAATGATGCAGGTCTCGGCCAACGACTCACCGTGCTTTTGTTCGCTGCCAGGTCTCCGTAAAGATTGTGCAAGTGCCAATGAATATCTGCGATGCTTTGGTTTTCCAGCAAAATAAACTCAATGACGGCTCTCTGTTTGGAATGCATGTCTGTTATAGACGGCAGTTTGATGACTACGTATAGCACTGCCACCTATCGGAAGCTCATGAGACTATAGGGACCGACGCGAGAATATCCCACAACGTCGCACAACAAGCCGGCCGCGGTGGTCTAGCGGTTCTGGCGCTGCAGTCCGGAACCGCGGGACTGCTACGGTCGCAGGTTCGAATCCTGCCTCGGGCATGGGTGTGTGTGATGTCCTTAGGTTAGTTAGGTTTAAGTAGTTCTAAGTTCTAGGGGACTTATGACCTAAGATGTTGAGTCCCATAGTGCTCAGAGCCATTTGAACCATTTTTTTTTTCGCATAACAAATTCAGATTTTTTTTCAAAGAAACTGGACTAGAAAAAAATGTATTGCATTACTTGTTAAAAGACTCGAATTTGAACGTGTGTGCTGACTGGAGGCATATATTACGGTCCGACGGGTCGCGATTTTGCATGTATGGTGCACCGACGACAGTCCAATGAGATGATTAACCCGTATTGTGTAGAGGGTGTAGCGAGGGCTGCAGGCGCTCCTGCAGGGATTTGGAGATGTTTTTCGTACTATGACCCAGGTTCAAAATGGTTCAAATGGCTCTCCGCACTATGGGACTTAACATCTGAGGTCATCAGTCCCCTGGAACTTAGAACTACTAAAACCTAACTAACTTAAGGACATCACACACATCCACGTCCGAGGCAGGATTCGAACCTTCGACCGTAGCGGTCACACGGTTCCCGACTGAAGCGCCTAGAACCGTTTGGCCACAACGGCCGGCCCATGACCCAGGCCCCACTCATTGAGGTTACCGTAAACCTGAACCGGGATGAAACTTCCTGGCAGATTAAAACTGTGCAGGACCGATTCTCGAACTCGAGATCTTTGCCTTTCACGGCAAAGATCCCAAGTTCGAGTCTCGGTCCGATTCACAGTTATAATCTGCCAGGAAGTTTCATATCAGCGCACACTCCGCTGCAGAGTGAAAACCTCGCTCTGAACCGGGATGTTTCTTTCAACAATCCCAGAGACCGAAAGTTGCCCTTTCTTCTCGATCTTCATGATAAGTATGCTGTGGATGCTTCCATTCACAATATGATAAAACGTAATTATACAGGTGAGGGATGCTTTTGTAATTTATGTTGTGATAGACCCAGTTACCAGTATGACAACATGTAATTATGTAGCTGAGGGGAGCTTTTTTAAGAGTATTTCTCTCTTTTCTTTTCTTTTCATTTTACATATATTTTCAAAAGTCTGATTATTAGTATTTCTAGAATATGGTAATTGGAAATGTCTGTGTACATCATATAATCCAGTATATGTATAAGCTTCTTTGTAACGAGAGTTTGCGCAGACGACGTGAAGAATTGATTGCTGGGGGCGGAAATGCGTGTGTGGTTGCGGGCGGATTTTACATGTTGCACTATCGATTCAACATGTAGACAACATTGTGAATTAATAAGTGCAGCCGGTAGAGAGTGATTAACGGCAGCTACTTGATGAACAGGAACAATAACACAATCTTGAAAAACGTCTCCGCCAGTGTTATAGAGGACGGGCGCCATTCCGTAGTTGAGACAATATGTACACGACACGAATATGAACTGTGCGAGGACTATAAATAAACTGTGAATCAATGTGAAACACTCTGAACTGTAAGTTCCAAACCATATACCATAACAACTTCAATAACGTGCTAATTGAGGACTGTAATAAGGGTGTCAATCTGTACTGAGTGATCAACTGTGCGGTTCTTGTTAACACCACGTAAATCCTGATGTTGAAATACTGCATCAAGAGCTCAGTAATAATTAATAGAAGAGGATATTGTCTAGAACATCACCTGAAATTGATGAATAATTAAACAGGAATCATGAGTTTCATTACATCGACGAACACCACTTTCCGCAAGCCAGGCCGACGTAACACTTCGAAACCAAGACACAAAAACTGCCTCAAAACGCAAAAACGTACGTTATGAACTGATACCAAAAGGAATCGCTCACTGACACAAAAATGTCTGACAATTATTCTTCATCGAAGCTTCTGTAATAAATCTAAAGGAACAATAATGATTTCCACTGTCACTGTACGCACTCGTTACACTTTTACATTCTTATTTCCATCCAGATCTTCCTCATTTCGCCGGCCTGTGTGGCCGAGCGGTTCTAGGCGCTTCAGTCTGGAACCGCGCGACCGCACCGGTCGCAGGTTCGAATCCTGCCTCGGGCATGGATGTGTGTGATGTCCTTAGGTTAGTTAGGTTTAAGTAGTTCTAAGTTCTAGGGGACTGATGACCTCAGATGTTAAGTCCCTTAGTGCTCAGAGTCATTTGAATCATTTTCTTCCTCATTTCCATTATTCTTAGCTGGTACAGTCTCCTTAAATTTTCTTTCCTCAGACCTCACCATTTAAGGAAACATCTACTTTCTATACTATAAATTCTGTTGTGCCTGCCACAATCATTGTTGTTACTATTGTCATTATTATTATTATTATTATTACTATTATCGCTATTAGTGGCAGCAGCAGTAGAAGTACAAGGACTGCCAGTATTAACTTTATCAGTTCGTAGTCAGAATTACTTACATTGTCACTATGGACACTTAAATCATTTTAATACTTTTTTCGTATTAAAATTGTTATTTCTTATGTAATTACGATGTAAAAAAGATACTGTATGTTGTGAACACCTGGTCCTATGTAAGAGCGGGCCTGTTGGCCCTAACCAGATCAGGTTAAATAAGTAAAGTTTTTTGTCAACACACCGATGTTTCTATGCCAGCAAAACTCACCACCTATTTAATACTTTTTCTCTGATGATCGTTTCATCCTTCCTAGTAATTTTTAAATTAAATCTATAACTTTGCCAAAATAGTTTAAACAATTTACGGGGGTATCAGACATTGTAATCCATAATTTGAAGTGACGAATGTCAAATACTCGGTGTACGTGAGAAACTCTTATTTCTGACTGGCAGAGAGTCTTGACACTGTAGTACACAAACTGGGCACCTGAGAATCAGGAGTTTTGTTGTTTATGTTGATTTTCTGCCACATATTTACAGGGAATGGAGGGCGGGGAGGGGGGGGGGGGGGAGGGGGGGGTCCAACGCCATCAAATTTCTGGTGCATGATATGCTTTGTAGTTCAGTACGTTTGCTAAAAGTCACTCAATAAATAAATTTAACGTCACTGACGTGAAATTTACTAAATTTTGAGGAGGAGGAGATTAGAGTTTAACGTCCTGTCGATAATGAGGTCATTAGAGACGGAGCACAAGCTCGGCTTAGGGAAGGATAAAGGAAATAGGCCGTGCCCTTTCGACGGAACCATACCTGCATTTGCCTGAAGCGATTTAGGGAAATCACGAAAAACCTAAATCAGGATGGCCGGACGCGGGTCTGAACCGTCGTCCTCTCGAGTGCGAATCCAGTGTGCTAACCACTGCACTACCTCGCTCGGTACTAAAGTTTGAGAATTATATTTCCGTAGGTAGTACGTATTTTGATAGTCAATATATAAGTGAAATGGCCAATTAAACCCACTTTCATGGGTGTATTGCAGGGGTAATTTAAATCTTTCATAATTAAAATTTTTCAGAAATTTAACATTACATGTAACAAAAGTTTAGGTCGACATGTACACAAATTCACGGTAAATTCAGCTTCTTTTTTTAATAGTTCTGTAATCCCTTATTGTTACAAAACAGCCGTGTTCACAGGGCGGCACGCATTAATTCCAGGTCTGATGAACACTCACGCACCTTGTTTCCCCCATATCAAAAATGGCTCTGAGCACTATGGGACTTAACTTGTGAGGTCATCAGTCCCCTAGAACTCAGAACTACTTAAACCTAAATAACCTAACGACATCACACATGTCCATGCAAAGAGGCAGGATTCGAATCTGCGAACGTAGCGGTCGCTCGCTAGAACCGCTCGGCCACTCCGGCCGGCTCCCCCATATCATTCGTGATTAATCCCATAGCGAATAAGTTGGATTTTGGAACAACGAGTGAACCGTATCAATCAAAATCCTCGCAGTTTGGTGATTCTACGCGATGTTGATAAACAAGTGGTTATAGCTGGAAAGAGCATACTCCCCCTCCCCCCCCCCCCCTCCACACACACACAAGACAAAAAATTGTGGACGCTCTTGCTCGCCAAATTAAGACCTTTAACACGGCTACATGCGGTGCTTCTCTGTATTAGCGTGATGGCTTGTGGGAGTGACTAACTTTCTGCTCAGTGTGGTTAACATTTACTTTGATACTTTGTTGTAACTGACGTGTGCAATCAAAATATCTCTTTGTCCAATTACCAGCTTGTATTGGTGATTACAACATTGCTTAAACATTTACAAACTGTGGATAACAACACGCATAAAATATATTATTCATTGCGTCTCACTATAAAATATCCCCCTGCTCTACATGTACCTGTTGCCGGGTTTAGCCGGTCGCTGTGGCTGAGACGTTCTAGGCGCTTCAGTCCGGAATCGCGCTGCTGCTACGGTCGCAGGTTCGAATCCTGCCTCGAGCATGGATGTGTGTGCTGTCCTTAGGTTAGTTAGGTTTACGTAGTTCTAAGTCTAGGGGACTGATGACCTCAGATGTTAAGTCCCATAGTGCTTCAAGCGATTTGAACCGTTTGTTGCCGGGTTTCAATCTCCATTGCCAGTGTTTTTTGTTAAAAGATCAAGTCGAATGTTCCTGCAACTAATTTAGACTATTCCCGGAAGCGATCGTAATACACTGGTATGTAAAATATGAGGACGAAAGTATTTTTTGCACGATGTGTCGCTGACAGGTAACACAGCTCGATGAAACTCGGACCATACGTAGAAAGAATTGTTACAGTATAGTACAGAAGATAACTGAAACAAATACGCAGGGAAACAGAGAAAAATACTATCAAAAGACAACAATTATACCGAAGTCACTGCGATGTATGGCGATCCCCTGGGTACTTCAAAAGGCAGGACATGGTTCTTAACAGGGTATATGATCAACCACGGATGGCAGTGCAATGGGCTCCCACGCTGGCCAAAAGATTAGTAAGGAATTTTCTGGTGATGTCATCCATCCGCCACGAGTGCGATTGATACCTGCTGGATGGTCCTTGGTGCATTTGGACGTGCTGCAATACGTCTAGCCAACGCATCCCACAATGTGCCTGGATGCATTTCGTATTACTACTTCTCACCATACGACGGTACGTGCAGCATTCACGAGAGGATATTCGACGAACGGACGGACTTGCCCGTTCCTCCGACTTAAATCTATTCGAGCACGTGTGGGATGCGTACTGCAAAACGTCCACATGTGTGAACTATCGTCCAGTAGGTGCCAACTGCGCTGGTGGAGGAATGAAACTCCCTAGCACCAGAAGTTATTATCAACCTTGTGGCCAGCATGGGAGCACGCTACAGAGCAAGCGCGCCGTCCGTGGCGATCAGACAACCAGAAACAACCGTGTCCTACCTTTTGTGATGTCCAAGGGACTATCATAAACTGCAGACATTTCATTGTAATTGTTTACTTTGAATAAAAGTGTCACTTCTGTTCGTCTGATTGCGTATATCTCTGACCTACGTTGCGTGCTGTGCACTAGTGCAGCAGTTCTTTCAATGTATGGTCCAAGTTTCGTCGAGCTACGTTACTTGGCAGTAACACATCATGCCCAAGGTATTTTCGTTCTTATGTTTTGCACTCCAGTGTAATTCGTAATCACGATTCGGTTGTTAAACAAACTTACTTATTAACACTAGAATACTGATCAGCTATGTTGTCAGTCGATAGTAGTAATGTTTTACCGTTGATTTCGATTGCCGTGCTGGTATCTAGTCCTTGACAGCACGATGTAACTAGAGAGTGCTACGAATACAAGCTTCTTTTTTTGTCTGAAAGTGTATTGTCGTGTATTCTCCTTGGATAAATTTCATCACGTGCTACAAGCACATTCTGAGTAATCCAGATTTTGTTGTTTTTCTTTGATTTACGAAAAACTATAGCGAATCAGTCTCCATCACGATGTTTAACCTTGCCTCTACACTAAACATGTGTATAGCACAGTTTGAACTATAGTAACTGACCTAGTCTGCGCATCGTCCCTATTTTCAAGATTATGAACAACAGAGTTACAAAACTTGCGTTGAGCGAGGTCGATCAGCGTTTAAAGGCGTTCGACTCAGTGCCGCACTGTCGCTTGCTACAAAAAGTGCGCGCTTACGGTCTATCCGATGACATATGCGGTTGGATAGAAAGTTTTCTAACAGACAGGGAGCAGTATGTCGTCCTGAATGGGGTGACTTCAACAGAAACAAGCGTAACTTCAGGTGTGCCCCAGGTCCTCTGCTTTTTACGAAAGTTGTAAACAAATCAACGAGGATTTGCCGAAAATAAATGCGTGGTGTAATGACTGGCAGTTATCACTGAATATTAGTAAGTGTAACCTAATGCGTATAACAAAGCGAAAATCCCCTTTAATGTACGAGTACAAAATAAATGTCCAGTCTTTGGAAGCGGTAACATCCGTCAAGTGTCTGGGTGTGCCTATTCGAAATCGTCTCAAATGCAATGATCAGATTACACAAGAAACGGGCAAGGCGAACTCGAGATTGCGGTTTATTGGTAGAATCCTGAAGACATGCAGTCCTTCAACAAAGGAAATAGCATACTATACGTTAGTTCGTCCATTCTTATTGTTCGTCTGTATGGGTCCCTTACCAGTTGGGTCTGATTCAAGAGACTGAGAAGGTCCAAAGAAAAGCGGTGCGAAAGCTTTACAATTTCATAGACAGTTTGAAATGGGACACACTTGCAGATAGACGGCGAGCTAAGCGGAAGGGGCTGCTCACAAAATTCTGAAATACGATCTTCGCCGAAAATGTAGAGCATATATTATTACCACCAACTTTCAAATCGTGCAATGATCACCATTCAAAAATAAGGGAAATTAGAGCTCGTACTGAGGCGTTCAGACAGTCGTTTTTCCCTCGCGCGATCCGCGAGTGGAACAGAGGGCGGGGGGGGGGGGGGAGGCAATATGACGTCGGCGCGAATTGTGCCCTCCGCCACACACCGCTTGGTGGCTAGCGGAGTATATATGTAGATATATAGATGTAGATTTTCTCGAAAGGAAATGGAAGAAGACCAGCAGACGGAAGCAGTCTTGGGTTAGGTCTGTGGCTGAGCCCCTGGCCTAAAGATACAGTCGTTCGCCTTGATCGCGTGACCCAGAACGCAGCAAGGCCTTCCAGCTGGAATTCGACAGCCGAAAGGTAGCCACGGGGCCTACGATACCCTTTGCGGTGTCTACCCAGCACGCTGCTACTTTGCGGTGGTGCGTCGTGCTAGCAGCTTTCTCCAATTCCACGTTGCCTCGGTCTTTCAGCGCTACCGAAATCCAGTGCGGAGTGGCGGATGTCAGACGGAAAGCCGTCCAGTGGGTCGCTAAGATGGAACTCTTCCCAACACCAAACAATGAAGCAACGGATTATAAGAGAAAACGTGATTTCTGCAGCTATCCCGACAGAATTGTTGGTCGATGCACACGGCATTGTTCTTTAGTTTCTCCCGGCGTATTTGTTGACAGAATAGTCACCAGTTGCACTGCCGGTTGTCGATGTCCAACGGACACACAATTTCCGTGAGAACCGGGTCGCGATCATCAAATGCACTGACGAACTAGCCTCCTGTGCCATGCGGGTCACTTGTGATTTGGTTTTCATAATAGGCATTCTTGTTGATAGAAGAGCAAAAAATGGTTCAAATGGCTCTAAGCACTATGGGACTCAACTTCTGAGGTCATAAGTCCCCTAGAACTTAGAACTAGTTAAACCTAACTAACCTAAGGACATCACACACATCCATGCCCGAGGCAGGATTCGAACCTGCGACCGTAGCGGTCTCGCGGCTCCAGACTGTAGCGCCTAGAACCGCACGGCCACTCCGGCCGGCGATAGAAGAGCAGACAGCACATTTGGCCAGAGATTTTATCGTAACAAGAAATACACGGTTGTATACTTCCATGTGGATAGTTGCTATGACTGTTAATATTTTTAAAAATATCAAGAATTCGATGTATCGATAATTGGAAACATCATGATTTGTCCTCATTTGTTCGAAAAATGTGTCGATGTACTGAAACAAAATATATCGACGTACCTGCCTAGAAAAATATCGGCTGAACATTGAAAATATACTGCCGGTTTTAGAGCTATATATTTAAATACTGATTTATTATTAGATATTCTGTAGATCAACAAGCTAGCACCCTGCCTACCCCCTCATTGCAAGAACTGAAAGAAAAACGATGCACATTCACGCTTGGTGATAACAACTTCGTTATCAATGGTAACTACGTGTAAGTGGCACAATAAAAGGTGTTCGATGGATCAATCGTTCGATTTCATTACATATCGGATTTGTCCGGAACACTTCATGTCGACTTCCCTGTTTTTTTTTTTTTTCGTTACTACCAACACCAGCGACATAGCACTTGTACGGTCAAAATTGCATATTGAAACTAAACCTTGCAATTTCTGTTGGTAACGACGAGCCCCAATTACGTCAGCATTTCCTCTCAGAAATCTCCGCCCACGGCAAAGACAAATGTTGTCATTTAGATTTTTGTTCATTATTTTCAGTAACTATTTTTGATGAATGTCGACGTGAAGTAATAGTAATGCCCTGCATTAACTTTTTTTTTTTTTTTTTTTTTTTTTTAAAGTGCAGCGGTTGTGCTATTTCTTCAGGGTATAGGGAATCCTGTTATTCCATTCAGACCGCCACCTCAATCGGACTTCTTCTTTTGTGTCACATATATTTGATTCACACAGCTAAAGAGAAAGCTCAAAAAGTAGTACTGCTTCACACAATGACAGTAAATGTTCTACTACAATTTCGAAAGAGCTACTTCAAATATTTAATGAAAATTGTGAGATTATATAAAATAAAAATATCAGCACTCGATATTGCCATTTTGGTATCAATATATTGATATAATGGGAAAATTTTCTTCGATATATGTCGATATTTTTTGGAAAATGTTTATCTATCACTATTTTATCAACAGCCCTAATAGCGGCATGCATCCGCTGCAGAGAAAATACGATACGTAGGGCTAATACCTCCTCAGACACGGAAAGTCTCTCACAAGAATTGGAATATTTGGAAACGGCATTCCGGAGATACGGCTGCTCAGAATGTCAGATTCGACGAGCTTCACGTCAGCATGACTTACAACCAGTAGAAGAACGGGTAAAGAAGTGGCTACAGCCTTTCTACCACACATTGGCGGTTTGTCTGGGAAGACAAAACAACAGGTTAAGACAGTCTTCTGTCGCTGATTGCAACTAATGCACTACTACGGCGCGTCAAGGATTTCTCTGACTACATAAAACCAGGGCAAACCAAATCCCCCGAGATTGCAAAAAGACGTTTTTCATTTCTTGTTCTGACAGCAATTGTTATTTTATTGTCAGTCAAAACATATAGTTGATGTCATTCGAAAGTATTGATTAGTGTATGCAACCAAGGAACGCTAGATGAATCGTTTAGCAGGCGGTACCATAGTTCCGCGGGCTGCTTCATTTAACTGACGTGACACCGGTGGAGCGAACCTATGCTTTGATTCTCTACTGCGTAGCTACATATTTACCAAAACTTGTAAATTCGTTACTTATTTCTTGTTAAATAAGACATCAAATGGAAATTTGAAAATGTGTAAAAGATCTTTCATCAATTCAGTCATTAGACAGCACTAATGATAATAGTCTGACAAAAACATTTGAGCCGCAAGGGTAGTTATGAACAGCCCAAAACACCTAGAGTGTTGTGTTGTCGCGAATGGTGGCGCACGAGAAAGATCCACGCTGGCTTTTTCTAGTATTGCCGGCGACCGGTGAATTTGTATGGGGCAAATAAGAGGGTTACACGGTTACTGTTCAACTCTTACTGGCAGCCAGTAAAGATCCATTTCATGTCTCGAGTCTGCTGGCAAGGCAGGCCTATTACATATCAGAAAAATGCATATGCATATGAAAAGCATATTAAATACGGGGCGCTATTGTGTGTGTCGGTTCGTAGTTTGCCTATCAATTTGAGCATACAACTGTGTGACGACTGTGGCTCTATTATTTTAAAAAACCATAATGTAGTGAATAAAAGAACTGGTATCTCTTTTGAAATTTCGACTACATCACTTGACAGTGAAATTCAAGTCACTTTTTTTTTTTTTTTTTTTTTTTTTTTTTTTTTTTTTTTTTTTTTTTAGCCAGCAGTATGCAATCTAGTGATCTAGATGCGACGCCTCTCCTTTAAGCTAGTAATGCGACAAGAGGCTCATTTTAAGAACCGACTGGTCTCTCGATTGTTTCTTGTTCAGTCGGTTCCTTTTTCCAATCGAATGAAACAACCAAATGAAACATGAAACTAGTTTCTGTGGACACGTATTCATCGTGAATGTGTTTCACTCCCTCTCCAGGTTTGAGTGGGTTCGTGGCCGAGCGGTTCTAGGCGCTTCAGTTTGGAACGCGCGACCGCTACGGTCGCAGGTTCGAATCCTGCCTCGGGCATGGATGTGTGTGATGTCCTTAGGTTAGTTAGGTTTAAGTAGTTCTAAGTTCTAGGGGACTGATGACCTCAGATGTTAAGACCCATAGTGCTCAGAGCCATTTGTACCATTTTTTTTTTTTTTTTTTGAGTGGGTTCACCTAACGTGCGACCGAGCGAGGTGGCGCAGTGGTTAGCTCACTGGACTCGCATTCGGTCCAGTCCCGCGTCCGGCCATCCTGATTTAGGTTTCCCGTGATTTCCCTAAATCGCTCCAGGCCAATGCCGGGATGGTTCCTTTGATAGTACACGGCCGACTTCCTTCCCCGTCCTTCCCTAATCCTATGAGACCGATGATCTCGCTGTCTGGTTTCCTCCCCCAAACAACCCCAACTTAACGTGCGACATCAAACCGACAACTCTCTGACTGTTACATCAGCTATCGCTTGACAGCATGCGGAACCCCTAAACGCCACGCATAAATCTAAATTTTTTCGGGTCTCATACTTTGGGTTCTTTTGGTGATAGAAAGATAAGGTCAAGTGTTTTGGATAGCCCTTAGGCTAGTGACCATTTGTATAAAAAATACAACGATCGTCTTACTGCAATTATCATACAGTACATGTTCAAAATTTAAATAATACACAGCGTAGCCAGACGGAGCAAATCGGTTGGTTCTTTTTGCATTAGATGTGGTTATAGTACACGTTAAGTGGTTTATGGAGATACCATTTAGTTCATAGGCAGTTCCTGAGAAAACTCGAAAAAACGTTTTCCACAAATTTTTCGCGGTCAGCATCGAATTCTAAATAACTAACACCAGCCTATTGTACAAATTTTGAAGTGAGTTCTCTAGGTATTTATATAGAAGAGCCATCTTAGAAGTGCCATCTCCTCGTTGTCAAAAATTTTCATCTGTTATCGAGAAACAGACCAAAGACATGCTTTTTGGGTTGCTATGCGCAGCAAATGGCAGTAATTTTTACGAGATATTCCTAACATTTCGATCTCGAACAACCCTGAAAATTTTCTTGTTACCTTCATTGGTTTCCGAGATACAGAGATTCAAAATTACACCACTTATACACGCAAATACACACTAAGATGCGATACTAGGTGTAAAATTTCACGTAAGTATACTATCAACATTTTAATGAACCATGAAGGTCTTTTCATATGAGTCACATGCACTGCAATAGCAGGGAAAAGAAGGGAACCAGTGGAAAAATGCTCCTACAAAAGGCGAAAATGTTCCTGTCTAAAAGTTTCTAACTGAAAAATAGGATAGCTGCTGCCTCATTCTGCCTTCCTCAGCACCTTTAAAAATTTTCCCAAAAATTTTGGCATCCGACCATGTACGCACATTTTTTGTGCTGAGAGAGAAGGCCAAGCGGTTAAAGGCGCTACAGTCTGGAACCGCGCGACCGCTGCGGTCGCAGGTTCGAATCCTGCCTCGGGCATGGATGTGTGTGATGTCCTTAGGTTAGTTAGGTTTAAGTAGTTCTAAGTTCTAGGGGATTGATGACCATAGAAGTTAAGTCCCATAATGCTCAGAGCCATTTGAACCATTTTTTGAGAGAGAAGGAGACAGTAACAGTTGGTTAGAGACGCAAAAGTAATAGATATTGGAAGACAGTAGACAGTGGATATGGTGTAGAAAGAGCGAGGTAGGTAGTGGCAGTGCGAAAGAAAGAGAAGGACACAGTAGCAGTGGAACATAGTTGACAGTGACAGACCAGTGCTAGGAAAAGAGTGAAGGAAACAGTGCCAGTAGGAGAGGAATAAAGATAAGGAGAAAGTACAATTGGATGAGAGTCAGTGATAATGAGAGACAATGACAACGAGGAAGACAGTGGCATTGAGAAAAGACGCGAGTTTCAGGAAAAAAAAAAGAAATGGTTCAAATGGCTCTGGACACAATGGCACTTAACGTCTGAGGCCATCAGTCCCCTAGAACTTAGAACTACTTAAACCTAACTAACCTAAGGATATCACACACATCCATGCCCGAGGCAGGATTAGAACCTGCGACCGTAGCGGTTGCGCGGTTCCAGACTGTAGCGCCTAGAACCGCTCGGCCACTCCCGCAGGGTTTTAGGAAAGAAGGAATGAGATATTGGGAGTAAGAGAGCAAGAGGGAAACAATGATAGTGAGAGGAGACTTTAATAGTAGGACAAAACACTTAGAGAGAGAGAGAGAGAGAGAGAGAGAGAGAGAGAGAGAGAGAGAGAGAGAGATCACAGTGAGACGGGCTGAATGAGTGAGTGAAAATGGGCAAGTGTGAGTGCATGGGTATGAGCGATCTACAGCGATGGACTAGTGGGTGTGAATGAGTTACAGTTAAAGAAGCTTTTGGGAATGAGAGGAGATCTGCAAGTTAAGAAGGGCGAGAATACGTTGGCGTGCCAAAATGTTTGGGAAAATTGTCGAAGATGTTGAGGAAGGTGGAATGAGCAGCTGGTACCCCATTTTTCAGTCACAGTCTTTTAAAAAGGAACAAAATTGCCTTTCTTGTCCTCCAATACGACCGTTTTTCAGCTGGTATAAATGTTTTCACTCAGTGTGTAGGTGGGAGTGATTTCACGTAAATACTTGTCCAGGCTTTGCGGATACGCGTGGGCCAAGGTAATGTTCCAGTTTTCTTAGAGACAAATAACCATTTCAGCCCCATCGACGCGCAAGTTGCCGAAGTGGCGTCAAATCGAAAGACTTGCACCCGGCGAACGGTCTACCCGACGGGAGGCACTAGTTACGCGACATTTACATTTTATTTTACATACGGTATTTCAAGAAAAAGGTAAACAAATATTTATATTCTAAAAATGTCTTATCTGACAAGGTAGCTACGGACGCGATGTTTGAGAACTGGTGATGCTTCCTTTTCAAGTGGTCCCCTATATTGCTGGAAATGTATTTCCCTTTTTACAATAGTACAGACAGCAACATCTCTGCCACTTCTTGTGTAAAATTCCCACTCAATTGAGTGTTTCGGCACCAAGTTCAGTATTACTCAAACGTACTATTTACAAAATGCGGGCAAAATACTAATTAAAAACTACTTATTGGCACTTAAAAAAACCAAATATCGGAAAGACAGTAAGAATGAGGACAGACGTGCTATCAAAATAATGAATTAACAACACCAAGAAAATCGACTGTTTCCGCTCAGAATTGAATGCACCGGGACTCACGCGAGCCACGTTACCGCTCCCTGCATTCCAGAGGCGGGCGAACTCGGTTACACAGTGTTTGCAATGTTGGCTAAAGATAGGCTTAACAGTGAATCTGAAGTACTAGTGTGTGAAAGTGACTAGCAATTCTTCATACCTGTGAAATATTATACGTTCTACCTTTCAGGAGGCATGAAATGTAAACAGGTTTGTGTGCATTGGTGTGATATGTACGTCCGAGGCCAGTGACGTAATTTTCTGCTCAAAATATTTCGTCATCACGTGCCCTCGTGGATAATGGTACCCTCCGGAGGTATGAGTGTCCTGGTTGTAAACCACTCCTTTAGATCAGCCAGTGAAAGTACTATAGACTTGTTGTAATCATCAGATGGATATCTCACACTAAACACTAAAGACTTTTAATGCTTTCAGCTAAAAGAACCAATGCATGTCCGCCCCGATTGCTGACTGGTGCCGGCACGGTAGCTCAGCGTTTTCGGTCAGAGGGCTGCTTACCCTCTGTAATAAAAAAACTGAGTAAGGGAATCAACGATCAATCTGACGTCATCTGACGTCCCTCAGACCAAACGCAACGAACGGTACTGAAAAAAATGGAAAAAAAGTTGTCAGCGCGACGGAATGGCATGCAAAGGGGCCCCTGTTCGATTCCCGGCTGGGTCGGGGATTTTCTCCCCTCAGGAACTGGGTGTCGTGTTGTCTTCATCATCATATCATACCCAACGACACGCAAGTCGCCAATGTGGCGTCAGCTACAAGAACTTGCACCAGCCGACCGGCCTACCCGACGGGAGGCCATAGCTACACGATATTTCATTTCATTTAAACCAATACATGATTCAATCGACAGAGAGTAGAGACTGGTTTCACTTGAAAAGAAAGAATGAATAATTCCTACCACCAGCTTTCATTCGGTTGCCCAGACTGGTTTCACTCCAAAGAAATGATAAAGAATAATGCAGCCGATACGTAAAACTAAATTCAAATAAATCGATTGTTTTTATACGAGTTCTCACAGACTGGTTTCACTCGAAAGCAGGAATGGATATTTCAACAGTTGCGTAAAACTACACCCGAAAGAATCAGTTCTTTTCAGCAACCGGCTGAATCGATTGTCTTCACTCGGTTCTTCCCATCACTACCTTTCACTGTGCTGGGGCAGCTACTTGGACTGAAGACGCCAGGTCAGTTCAATTTACAAAATTTTGTGATATATTCCGAGGCGTTAAGATCGAACTGCGAGCCCCACACGGAATGCTGTTTCAGTATAAATGAGGCCAGTTGCGTGGAATCAGTGGTAACATTGGTAGGGGGAAGGTTTTACATTAATAACGAAGCCATCGTTACCTACACTATGTAATGAAAAGTATCCGGAGACCCCCACATTAGGTGCATTGTGCTGCCACCTACTGCCAGATACTCCATATAGCGACCTCAGTAGTCATTAGACATCGTGAGAGAGCAGAATTGGGCGCTTCATGCAACTCACGGGGTTCGAACATGGTCAGGTGATTGGGTGTCACTTAAGCGTCTGTAGGCGAGATTTCCACACTCCTAAAGATCCCTAGGTCCACTGTTTCCGATGTGATAGTGAAGTGGAAACGTGAAGGGACACGTACAACACAAAAGCGTACAGGCCGACCTCGTCTGTTGACTGACAGAGACCGCCGACAGTTGAAGAGGGTCGTAATGTGTAATAGGCAGAATCTATCCAGACCATCACACAGGAATTCCAAACTGCATCAGGATCCACTGCAAATACTATGACAGTTACGTGGGAGTCGAGAAAACTTGGATTTCATGGTCGAGCGGCTGCTCATAAGCCCCACATCACGCTGGTGAATGCCAAACGGCACCTCGCTTGATGTAAGGAGCATAGACACTGGATGGTTGAGCAGTGGAAAGACGTTGTGTGGAGTTACGAATCACGGTACACAATGTGGCGATCCGATGGCAGCGTGAGGGTATGGCGCATGCCCGGTGAACGTCATCTGCCAGCGTGTGTAGTGCCAACAGTAAATTCAGAGGCAGTGGTGTTATGGTGTGGTAGTGTTTTTCATGGAGGGGACTTGCACACCTTTTTGTTTTGTGTGGCACTATCACAGCACAGACCTACATTGATGTTTTAAGCACCTTCTTGCCTCCCACTGTTGAAGAGAATTCGGGGATGGTGATTGCATTTTTCAATACGACTGAGCAGCTGTTCATATTGCACGGCCCGTGGCGGAGTGGTTACTCGACAGTAACATCCCTGTAATGGACTGGCTTGCACAGAGTCCTGACCTGATTCCCATAGAACACCTTTGGGATGTTTTGGAACGACGACTTCGTGCCAGGCCTCACCGACCGACATCGATGCTCAGTGCAGCATTCCATGAAGAATGGGCTGCCATTCCCTAAGAAACCTTCCAGAACCGGACTGAACGTATGCCTGAGAGAGTGGAAGCTGTCATCAAGGCTAAGGATGGGCCAACACCATATTGAATTCCAGCATTAGCGATGGAGGGCGGCAGGAGCTTGTAAGTCATTTTCAGCCAGGTGTCCGGATACTTTTGATCACACGGTGTATATTGGTGATACGGTGCGCACGGATAAAAAAAAAGTCGGAGATTTCAGAGCGCTGTTCGTCCAAAATAAACTTATAGCATACCATCTTACCAAATGGTAAATCGTGGCCGGCCGGAGTGGCCAACCGGTTCTAGGCGCTTCAGTTTGGAACCGCGCGACTGCTACGGTCGCAGGTTCGAATCCTGCCTCGTGCATGGATGTGTGTGATGTCCTTAGGTTAGTTAGGTTTAAGTAGTCTCAGTTCTAGGGGACTGATGAGCTCAGAAGTTAAGTCCCATAGTGCTCAGAGCCATTTGAACCATTTTTGATAAACCGTGAATGCAGGCCCTGGGACCCTGTCCTCGATATGATTAAGGGGAAGAATGACGTACTCAGCAAGTACAACATTACTTCAAAGCTGTTTGGTTCATCAACAGCTATGGCGCCTGTACCGTCTTTGTAGCGCCACAAGATCGTCGCTCAAAAGACGCGCGAGGATGCCAGAGAAAGGGGGGGGTATATGCACTATTTGATAAAAAGTATTCTCACACCCCCTACGGAATGTAGAACTGACAACTAGATGTGACGACAGTATAAAAGAAGGCGGGGAGTATCGTGTTGTCACCACAGAAGCAGTAACAGCAGGTCGAGTCAATCAGGAAAGCCCAGTGACTTCGAACGTGTAGTAGTCATTGAATATCAGCTTAGTAACAGATCCATCAGGGACATTTCAACCCTTGTAAAACAGCCTACTTCGACAATTCATGATGTGAATGTGAACCGAAAAAATAACCACAGGTAAACCGAGACCAGGTAGACCTCATGTACTGACGGAGCGTCAAGCACTGCGATGTGTGTTTGTGTAAAATCGCATGAGTACAGCTGAAACAAGAACTTGTGTGTTCCAGCAGTACACGTAGCACAATAACTGTGCATAGGTGTTAAAAATAATGGGTTGTGGTCTGCTTCCTGCGTTCAAGAAAACGGTAAATGCGGAAGGATACGAACATATTTGACAGCACTGTGTACAGTAGAGGAACAGTTCGGAGACAATGACTGTACGTCATGGCAATGCAGGCTGTCATACAGCACCATATTTGAGGCAATGGTTTGTGGCCATTAATGTTTCTGAAATGGACTGATTGTTACGAGTTCCAACCTGATTACGTTGGAACACCTTTGGGTTGAGTTAGAACGTCGACTTCGCTCCAGACCCCATCGTCCGCCATTACTTTCTCTAGTTTCGGTTGTTGAGGAGGAATGGGCTGCCAGATATTCAGATACCTCAATGAAAATGTCTCCAGAAGAGTTCAACCAGTCATAAGACGATGGGTAGACAGACTAATAGGTGTCCTGGCACATCGTTTGTTAGCACAGTTGATGACGGTGGCAGCGTTCTTCGGCGAAATATCGTGTCCGTTGGGCACCGAGAACCGGCGATGCGGAAGTAACTTCAGGTGTGCCCCTATAAACTGCGTTGGGGTTCCTGCCGTTCATGTCGTGTTAATGACTTTGCTGACGTTATTACTAGTAATCTCAGACTTTTCGTGGTTGATACAGTTAAACAAAATAAATTACAGTCTGATGCACAAATATTCAGTTAGATCTTGATAATATTTCAATATGGTGCAATGACTGACAATTTGTTTTAAATTTTCAGAAATTTAAAATTGCGCACTTTACAAAACGAGAAAAATGTTGTGACGTTCTACCCAATATCAATGAGTCGGAATTTGTAGGATACTAAGAATGTTAAAAAAAAACGCTTGTGGGACATATCTTAGGATACTGCCGAAATGTGTGGGAGCCGTACCCAATAGGATACTGAACGTACATACAAAGAAGGTTTGTTTGGCTCGTGGGAGAGCGTCACTGACAGCTGAAGAAACTGAATTTGCAGGCAGTTGAAGAGAGAAGTCAGCTATACTATGCCAGTCTACTTAAAAAAGTCAAGAACAATCTTTAAGTCAGGAATCCTTGTATATAATACAATCCTCTCCGTACCGCTGCCGTAGGGCTCTCAAGACAACAAATGTTACACTAATGACAGCTCTCGCACAGGTGTTTTAGTAGTCATCATCGTCACAGACAATAACTGAAGGGAAAGCGAGCAAGCCCAAATAACTGGTTCAGTGGAAGTACTCTCTGCAATGGGCTTCACAGAATAAAGATCTAGAAGTGCTCCTGTGGACTGATCTATCGTCATAAACGGCGTTTCTGCGGTACTGAAAAAAAGTTTCAGAGACAACTGAGAAACCTTAGTGTATCAAAGATAGTAATCCTCATCAGCAAACAACAGTCCCGAGGTCCACGGGTACGGGTTGTGTTTTCACACCGAGTGGTTTCCTATGTTAGACAATGATGCAATTGGGGTGAAAAGAAATCAAATACTCTCTTAAGCAATTACTGATCATGGCCGCCCACTGAATTACTTGCTGATGGCAATCCTACCTCGGGCATGATGTGTGTGATGTCCTTAGGTTAGTTAGGTTTAAGTAGTTCTAAGTCTAGGGGACTGATGGCCTCAGACGTTAAGTCCCATAGTGCTCAGAGCCATTTGAACCATTTAGAGTGTCGTATACATTTTACGAGCAAGTTACGTGACTGCCACTACAGCATAACACAGACTGATGAGGTTCAAGCGCACACATACACAAAAGAACCGTACCTGAATTATATGTTTCTTTACATTTAGTATAATAATGTAGATATTTATGGAACCTCTTCTCCTCATGGCTAGACAGTGGTTTGAGCACACTTATACTGATACTGTTTGAGTAAATTGCGTACATGTTACGTCGTTGAAGTTCTCGTAGAAGTTTGTTTCAAATGCCACAGAATAGTTTCATCGGAAAAAAAGAGTCAATGCCGAAATTTGGAGACTATAGACGATAAAAATCACTTACGAGCGTCAGGAAATTCGTCATATTGTCCGCTATAACTAGGCGAAACCTGCACTTCGATATATTTGTTCATCCTGGATTCTTTCGGGTGGCCTGTCTTCGCTTTCTCATACCGTATATGTTGGACACAGCTGTAGCAGGAAGGTTGCCCGTGTGGTGGCTCCTCTTGCCGCACCGAGCCAATCCAGCGAGCTCTGACGCGTGCAGGTCGTAAACCGGTTCCCTCGCAATCAGCTGATCTGCGTAACCTGCGTGTGAAATCAACATACCGCCAGTTGGTCTCGTGGTCCGCAACAGTTCTCCGCTAGTCACGTGTGTGGGTTCTTCGTTGATGTTTCTCCAGACTGCGACACGGATTCGTATTTCCGTGAGGCAGGTTTCAGATCCACAGCCCATCTCCCTACATAACTGCTGGCATCAAATTGGGTCATTCACTGGCGGGACAGCCCCAAAATGATAGTCAACTGCCCCTTCGCGATCATCACACCTGATACGCTGTTCAGGTTCAGCTTTAGATCTCCCAATGATCCCAAAACTGCTGGGTAAACCAGTTCAAAGGTCATGGGGAGGCAAGGGCATACCATCTCCAATAGAACTACGCTTAATAAAACTCTGTGCTGCTCAAATCAACGTTTGTGTTGAGCACTATTTTATTTTTAAGTGATAAAAATATTACGTCTACAGGAAAAAAGTCTATTTAGTATGGGTATCATTAAATGTCTGGTTTACAGTGACCAAATCTGTAAAGTAATAGACGTATGTAGTTATATGACTGTCTGGTAAAGAGAGTAATACATGACACTAACATTAATTTTCTCCTCTTACTTAGTAGCCACTACCAATAGGACAATTCGATTTTGCCTGGTGTACGAGTACACAAGTTGTGATAGTCTAAGATCACTCTGCGATGAATTGCACACCATATCAACTCTATTTAAAAGCCCTCCAGCATGTTGAAATTGGAGATATGACATTTCGAGGTTCGAGAATAAGTCAAAAAAATTCGTTGGAATATGTTATTTCCGTAGATTCTACTTATGAAGTGCTTGTTAATAGATGCATCTCTTAATTAGCGCCAGGTGCGTTATTCTGCTGCGGCCGAAACGCTGGACAGCCAGTTGTAAACTGCTCGCCACCGGATTTTCAGGCCGTAGTGACTGGCTCTGCCTTTTGTAGCGGAAATTTCCAGTCTGCCGGGAATTTGAGATTTAACTCAACTTCGACCGTAGAAGGCCATCAACATCCTCTCTGCTTACATAGGATCACAATTACCAAATAGACTGAGGAATTCTTTCTTTTTTGGGGGGGGGGGGGGAATTAGACGGCAATAAAAGAAATTTAATTATGAAAAGAGATTACAGTCTTACAGTCGTATATAATCTGAGGGAATTCGTAAAAATATTGCCAACTGCAGCTTTTACTGACGAGTTAATGCTACTTACTTACACGGATAGAAGTCTACGAATCCAAGAATCAAGATATAAATTAGGTTTGTTTACAAATAATTCTTCTGCTACCATTCACTATTTTATTTATTTTACTTTCACACGACGCATTTCGGGAAATGATTCCCATTTCGAAGTGCGCTTTTTTGTGTTTGTTATGCCATTTCTATGTGATGTTGTCGATGTGTGAGAGTCTGCTTCATTTCGTTGACTTTACTGCAATATATAAGAAACGCGGAATTTATAGTTGGTTGTCAATCTTTTTGTGAAGTTAGTGGCGAAATTTAGAAGAATTTGTACTTACAGTTTTGTTATGGTCCAATTGTGCAGAGTTTCACACACACTAAACATCACACACAACTTGCTGTACACTTTAAACATTGAAAATACTTTACATAAACAAAACTGTTACAAAGATGTTCCTACAAGTAGTCAACAGAGATAACATTATAGGTCTTCCACAGAGTATGATGTGCTTTTGTACACTGGCTATTTATCTTAACAATTTGGATCATAATATACTTATATAGATTTTACAATCGTGCTTATTTCTATGTGTTACTATTTTTATTTATGTATACGATCGAAACATAAGAAGAAATTCACTGATTCACTTTCAAGTTCTTCGTTTAATATTTTATCTTCATATTTTCTGTAATGTGAATATATCTCCAGTTCTAGCAAATCCATTTTATATCCTTTATTTAGTCAGTGGAGTACTTTCACATTTTGTTTTATTTTTCCAAATGGGTATCCTGCATTATGTATGGGTGTTGCTACGGCTGGTGTAGTGTGTCTGTTGTGTGTGTAGGTTTTAATGTGCTCTGTGTACCTACTGTTGAAATTTCGGCCTGTTTGCCCTAGGTAGAACATGGAACATTCCTGGCATGTTACATTGTATATTCCAGAGTCTATATATGGATCATGGTTCCACTTTATATTACGTATTAATTTTTGTTGTAGCTAATTAGATGTAGAAAACCCAATTTTTACTTAGTGATTTTTAGAAATATTTGCAATCTTCTGTGATACATTGCCAATGTATGGGATACTAGATATATATTTTTTATTCTCTTTTTCTTCTGTGGAGCAGTTTCCACCTGGGTCTTTCTTCACTTTGTCTAGGATTGTGTCAACCACGGAAAACCTATAATGTTATCTCTGTTTACTTGTAGGAACATCTTTGTAACTGTTTTGTTTATGTAAGATATTTTCAGTGTTTAAAGTGTACAACAAGTTGTGTGTGATGTTTAGTGTGTGTGAGACTCTGCACAATTCGACCATAGTAAAACGTCCAGAAAGCAAGGGCCAGGTCCGTCAGTCGTTTCACTATAGCCGGAAGTATCGTGTTAGCCGGAAGTGTGTCGTCCGCATCGGAAATTGTACTGGGGACAGTGGTGTCGTTGTGGTCGACGGAACCTCAGCTAATGCACCGTAAGTGTTAAGAGTTGTAGGTCTCACTTTCTCTCGAAAAGGCGCAAGAAGATTTTATTGTTCGGGGAGGAAAACGGATTGAATCAGGCGTATAATGATGTACAGTGTGTGTGGGTCATATGTTTCCCTATGTCGCCACTTAATGTGGATACAGTTTTGGTCATCGTTTTCCATTCATCATCATCTTGCACAGTTTCTAGGCTCTGGACGAGTATGTTTGGGACAAAAGTCTCTCCATCGTCTTCATCTCTCCATCGTCGCCTTGATACATTCTCCTTTCTCTTACACGTTCGCAGCTCGTGGTCTCGCGGTCTCATTCTCGCTTGCAAAGCACGGGGTCCCAGGTTCGATTCCCGGCGGGGTCAGAGATTTTCACCTGCCTCGAGATGACTGTGTGTTTGTGTTGTCCTCATCATTTCATCATCATTCATGAATGTGGCGAGTTTGGACTGTGCAAAGGTTGTGAATTTGTACGGGAGCTGATAACCGCGCAGTTGAGCGCCCAACAAACCAAACATCATAAAAAAAATACGTTCAAATGTGTGTGAAATCTTATGGGACTTAACTGCTAAGGTCATCAGTCCCTAAGCTTACACACTACTTAACCTAAATTATCGTAAGGACGAACACACACATCCATGCCCGAGGGAGGACGCGAACCTCCGCCGGGACCAGCCGCACAGAAACATAATCACATTTTCATCTTTACACGTAGTCCTTCACTCTTTTCAGCCACATCTCTTGGACGTTTTCCCTTCCCTTTCATCTCTTGCATGTCCGCTCCCGGTAGCTGAATGGTCAGCAGTCCGCCCAGTGACTGGTTGTTGTGCTGTCCTCATCATCATCTTTTCATCCTCGTAGACTGCAGGTCGCCGAAGTGGCGTCGAAAGACCGTGACCCGGCGAGCGGTCTGCCCGACGGTGGGCCCTTGCCATACGATTAAATTTAAAAAAAGTCTCTTATATCTTCCTGTGTACTCTTTTCTTCTCCCTTCTCTTGCCATGTGCACAGCATTGAACCCTCGACTCCTCTCTATACTACCATGTAATGCTTCTTCCTTCACTACTTTCCTGATCCTTTCATTTCTTACCCTTTCCATCTTCGTCACTTCAGTACTGTTTCTCAAAAATTTCATCTAACTATCTCGTATTTAGCTCCTCTCTCTTCCTTTCGTTCCCTGATCCAAGTCAGGATTAGAACATAGTTTGAGGGACATTACTTCACTAAGGATAGCAAATAATGCATCTTCAATGCAGACATGAAAACGTCCATTGAATAGGGAGCAACTGCAGAGTTGTTTATTCTGATGTTACAGTCGCAAACATTCTTCCGACTTTACTCATTCAGGGTAAGATACTCGAATTCTGATCAGTAAGGTCCAACATCTGTTCGTTCGGTTGAAGAAATGCGCCTTCTTGGGGAGCGCTTTCGTAAGTGGAAACCTATGGGAAGTGAATTCGCATTTTCATGTTCAAACGTATAAACTGGGCGTGTGCGTATAGAGTTTCCTGGTGTATGAGGGGCGCTCAAAAAGTTTGCGTTCGAAGGTCTTCCCGTCCAGAATAGGTATGTCACTCAAGCAAAATCGCCAGGAGTACTAAGGCAGTCATCCCACCAACGCACCAATTTCTAGATACCCGTTCGGTAAAACACCGTCTCCTGCTGGGTGAAGTAGTCCGTAACTGCCTTCTGCACATCCTTGTCCGATAGGAATCGTCTGCCCTTCAAGATCGTTTATAAGAGACCGACATCGTGATAATTCCATGGGGAGAGATCAGGACTATAGGACGGGCGTTCGAGTGTCTCCCACTTTAGTTGGCGTAATTTCCGCATTAACATATTTGCGATATGGGACGTGTGTTGTCATGACACAGCAGCACCATATCTCAACAGTGGTTTTCGACAAACGTGCTGCCCCGTATACATTCTTTATTCTCCGATGGATATCTACCGGTGATTGTCCTTCAGCAGCCAAGAAAGGAGTAACAGTACGTTGGTCGTGTTTGGACGAATTTGGTAATAATGTCGCCATAGTTCACGTTTGCGCCTTAGCGGAAGCACGCCGGGGAGACGCGAATGCCATACTAGCCACATTCCTACAAGTTGGAGCTTATAACCCGCATTGCATTACGGAAAGACGCGAATGCCATACTAATCGCTCTCCTACAACTTGTCGCTTATATACCTCCATTGCAGGCGTGCTACACTGTATACGCTGCAGCAACGCCCTCAAACGGAAAGTTTTTGATCGCCACTTACATACGAGGTATTACTGATCTACAGCACTCGAGCTTCCAGCCGGCTGGCTGTGTTGACGTTTCGTCCTTGTGCTGAGTAGTTCTTCCTGCCTAATGTAGTCTATAGGCAGCTGTTTGAATCTCTACCTTAACTGTTACAAGCTTCAGTTCCACCTCAACAGTAAAATAAACCCTAATCGTCCTTTATTTTTCGTAGTCTGAACAATACCAACAAAGTGGAACTAATCTAATTTTGTTTATTTAGCTATGACTCATTAAAAATACGAAAATATTGCAAGTATTAAAGTACGGTCTAGTTTCTACTTTGCCACCGTGTGTGCAAGGTACACTAGACATGTTTGTTCACTGCTGATCACTAAAACTCCAAACCAAGAAGGATAGCAAATAATAAAATGTTACTTATTGTGTGTACTCATTAAAGTGGGAAGAATACGTGTTTAACTTCGTAGGTTATTTAGGGATATACGAGGTGTGAAATATAGTGGGTCATTCTATGCTGCTCTGCTCCAGTTCTGTGCCAGAGTCCATGAGTCATAGTGGTTGACGGGTGTTGGCTTGCCAGTCTCCCGGCAACCCAGAAGCGGAGGACGTGCTGGTCTGGGCAATATTGGAACACCATTTCTATCGAGGTAAGTAAGGGCAGCATAAGCAACTTGCGGTCCGCTGTTATCTTGCTGAAAGGTACGTATTTCTTCTTACACTGGGCACACACGATTTTCCCATATACAAACAATTTAAATGGGACTTCTGAACGTGAAACACGCTACGTAATCTTCCCTTACTTGAAAATGTTGACGGCGTTAGTACTATCTACTTTGTGCGCTTGCACCGAAATGCCAATGATTCACATATCAGAGTTTCGTTTATAGTATAACCAGCGGGAAAATACTCCTATTGGGACACAAAAAATACGAATATGTTCCTGTTTATTTAAAAGACTCTGAATGGAATGTGGGACACAAGCTGCCTCATTCTACGTTCCTCAGTATCTTTAAAAATTTTCCGTAAAACTTTGGCATGCGAAGATATCCGCGCTTTTCTTTTAACACGCAACTCACCTCAAACTCCGACAAGCTCCTCTAACTGTAACTCATTCACACCCACGACTACATCGCTGTAAGTTACTCATACCCATTCGCTCCCAATTGGTCATTCAGCCTAACTCATTGTCATTATCTCTTTGTCTCATTGCCTCCTGTCTCACAGCCACAGTCTCATTTCTGTCCTACTATTACAGTCCCTTCTCACTGTCACTGTCTCCCTCTTTCTCTCTTACTGCCAATATCTCATTCCTTCCTTCCTAAAACTCGCATCTTTTCTCAATGTCACTGTCTTCCTCGTTGTCATTGCCACTGTCTCTCATTATCACTGATTCTCATCCACTTCCACATTCTCATTTTCTTTATTCCTCTGCTACTGGCACTGTATCCTTCACTCTTTTCCTAGGAATGATCGTCTCCTTTGCTCTTTTCCTATGAGTGATCTGTAACTGTCAACCATTTTCTACTGCTACTGCGACTCTCTCTTCCTCCCACACTGCCGCTGTCTCCTTCTCTCTCTCTGTACCACAACCACAGTCTTCTGTCTTCCAGTGTGTAGTACTTTTCCGACCCTCTGCCACTGTGACTGGCTCCTTCTCTCCAAGCATAAGAAGCGTGAATTTGTTCGCATGCCAAAAGTTTTGGTAAAATTTATTAAAGGTGCTGAAAAAGATAGAATGAGGCTGCTCGTACCCTACTTTTCAGTCACAGTTTTTAACAGGAACATATTCCTATTTTTTGTCCTCCGATGTAGCATGAATCCACCGGTTCTTTTCTTTTCCCTACTCCAGCAGGGCATGTAACTCATATGCAAAGAGATGCATTGGTCAGTAAAATTTAAATGGTTACTCATGTGAAATTGAAATAACACAAAACTAATTTTACACCTAAGATTGGATTTTAGGTGCAAAATAGTTTTGCATGTACTTTAGTACTACAACATGGAGTTCCCAGATGCTAACGGAGACACTTCACGGCATATCTCTCCGTGATGCGTCATTTTATGAACTACGTTTTCGTCTCACACCGGATATTATGTGCATACTTTAAGTGTGCAATTGGGGTAACTTTGAGCCTTTATTCATTGAAATGGATAAAGTTAGAAAAAAAAATTCAAGGTTGTTCCAGATCGAGATCTTAAGAATATATGGTAAAAATTTCAGCCATTTGCTGTGTATAACCGTCTTGTGATCTTCGGCTGGTTTTTGATCAAATGGTGACTGAAAATAGAGTAAAAATCCCTTTCTGTGGGTTTTTCCGAGGATCCGTCCGTGAAGTGATGGCCCACATCAAGCTCACCGTAGACTACATCAAATGCTACATTTGACTAAGCAAGAGGAAGTGCATAATATTCATACTTTGAGCCTGTACTGTAGGGTAGTGACACTGAGACGATCTAGCCCACGGGGCTACCAAAATACTTGACCCTACCTTTCTATCACCAATAAAACCCGGGGTATGAGGGCTGGACAATCCCGTTTTTATGCGCGGCCTTTTGTAAAATAATAGGTAGGGCATGCTGTCGCACGCATACCGATACCTGCCAATTTGACATTAGTTGCATGCTGCCATCGTGGTGTTACAGGAGTGCAAACTGCAGTGAAGTCTCTGAAAAAACAAAACACAGTTTCCATATTTCAGTTTTACTCGTGACCTAGGACTTACACAGTAATCAGCTTCAAAGTTACCAGCGCTGCTGGGTGCTTCGTGGCCGGTCCCTGGGAACACTGAGGTCAATGCACTAGCACCGGGACTATGCTCTGTGTACCTGCCAACTACTTGCCGTCCTCAGCAGGTACACTCTGTATGTCCCACTTTCTCGGTACCAACTGTTCAAAAGGAAAAAAAAAAAAAAAACGTGCTCAGGGTGGCGAAATAATCGTCCGCTTAGGTTCCATTCGCCGCCGAGACTTGGACCCACTAACCTCAGGTGGAGACGGTATCGGCTTGAAACTCCTCGGACCTGGCTACTGGCTGTGTGCAGACGCTGAGTTGCGAAAGTAAATATCACGCCGATCCGCCTGCGTAGGGAGCTGAAGCCGCCCACCTTGACCTGAATGCAAGGTTCTCGCATCACGATGGCACTGAATAAGCGATGAAAATCGTCTGAATTACGACAGACGTTTTCATTTAGTTTGTATGTTGTTTACAGCTCCTTAGACCGTTTCTCGCTACTTCGTATCCAAGCCTCTTGATCCTTGTATAGATCGTCCTTCAAATGTCTTCGTTGCATATCTTTCTCGACTTACTTTTTTTTCTAATCTGCACATCCTCTTCCTCTTCTTATCTTCTATGGATGTTTCCGCACAGTAGCTTACTTTTTTCGGCCATCGTTCATCCCTATTTTCATGCCCATACAATTTTACACACTGTTTTTCCATCCCTTTGATGTACGTGGGAGCGTTCATTCGCTTCCTGACTTCTTTATTTGGGGCCTTTTCTCCATTTACGAAGCTTAAAGTCTTCTTCAGTCTTATTTCGTCACTTCCCAGGATTCCGCTTCATATAAACAAGTGCTCTGCATTACTAACTGATATAAACTTTTTCTGTCTCTTCCGTAATTTTATCTGACCAAAGTATGGAATTCAGCTTATTGATTGCTTCTTTACCTTGTCCTCTTCCTTATTTCTTGTTTACTGGAGCTCTAATCCGAGATTATAACTCTCAGATATTTATACTTTTATATATGAAGATGGTATCTCTTTCGGACATGTCCGAAAGAACAGATACCATCTTCATATATATATATATATATATATATATATATATATATATATATATATATATATATATATATATATATATAGGCTCACCGGCCAATGCCCGAACTCTTACGGGAATCGATAATGGGCAGGAGCACTATGAATATAGTGCGGGACAATAAGTTGGGAATGTGGGTCTCACGGGAGGCGTGCAGAGATAAGTCCCTGCAGTCGCACTATCCTCTGTGTCCTCGGTGGCTCAGATGGATAGCTGCCCTCTGTAATAAAAAAACTGAGTCAAAGGGGCAACACTGAACTTGAACTCGTGTCATGGGACATCCACACCGAACAAATGCAACGAATTATATCGAACAAAATGAGATCAAAGAAAAAAAAATGGATAGAGCGTCTGCCATGTAAGCAGGAGATCCCGGGTTCGAGTCCCGATCGGGGCATTCATTTTCAACTGTCCCAGTTGACTTATAACAACGCCTGTATGCAGCTAGGCGTATTCATTTCATTGTAATTTCATTTACAATTTTGACATGACCCATTAGTTTTTGCATAAATGATTATGTAATATTGGTTACTTCCGACGAAGACGTATTTTATCTTATTATTCTCGAAGAATAAAGTTAGCCAAAATCTCTGGCAATTCGTTATATTGCTATGACCGGTTGCGACAGATCTGCGCTGTCATAATCGGATCTTGTAACTGCGTAAATCTGTAGAAACCGGCCATAGTAATAAAAAGAATTGTTAGCGATTTTGGCTAATTTCAATCTTCGAGAATAATATAACTTTCAGATCGCTCCCAAACAGTGTCAGACATGTATATTTTCTTCAGAAAAATTTGTTATTAGTTTGACCTTATTGCATGTTTCTAAGATTTTATTCATCAGTCATCTGCAGCCAATGTTATTTGATCATCGGCGAATAGTAATCCCCAACAACGTTAGCTCCCTTACTTCATGGTTTTTCATCCACTGTTTAAGAATTTCTTTCAGATGAAATGTAAACAGAGTACGTGTCATACAGCGCCCTTTACTAAAGCTGCTAGTTCGCGTTATCACTCTATAGCGTTTTTTTCCTACTTCAATACTTGTCTTTAATGCTTCGTAAAATTTTTAACTGTACCATCTTATATCTTATTTATTGTGCTCTCGTCAAGATACGATAAAGATTCTTTCTTGGTACGGAGTCACATTCTTTTTGTAAGTTTATGAAAATGACATGTGTCTTCCCCCTGCTCTTCTTATTTCAGCTGTCACTTTTATACTAAATATGTTATCTAAATAGGATCGGTCTGCGGTAGGACGACTCCATTCTTCTCCTGTTATAATCTCATCCTTTAGAAATTTTAAAATTTGAGCTTCCCACCGATGCAGCAACGATAATCCTCTTTAGTCCTCTTTAGTTATTGCAATCCTTTTTTTTATTCCTTCTTAAGCGATGTTTCTTTCCATTCTTTTGGAACTCTTTTCCTTTGATGAAACAACTGTTAAGGAAAAGTTGAATTATTATTCAATTTCACTAAAGTAATCAGCGATCCCTATGGGTGCTGATTTCACTAACCTATAGCAGCTCATTTCACTAAGCATCTTAAAAAATGCCAGTACGAGTGGAACAAGTAGAAATTACCCTTTTTACCCGTCATCAGGAATACACTAAACTATTCATGAAACTACGAAATGTATTTTTTCTGCTTCTTTGCAGTAATGGAAAATTACGCAACGCTGTTTTGTTACTCAGTACGATGCTAATACCTACATTAATTTAGTGTTTCGGAGACATTATAGACCCACGAAGGGACCGCGTGGCCATCGGATTTTTGTATTTTTTTTAATTTCAGAACTGAAATATCAGTCCCCTAAAGCAGTACGATGTAGTTCTCAAAAATTCTCAGAAAAGTGGATTCAGAGTTTTCCGACCGTCTTTAATATACTAAATCAAGGTCGATTTTTCTTGACAAGTATTATGGCTGTGTGGTAGATTGTTCGCCCATCACGTACGTGGAAGGGATTCGATTTCCAGCTCTGCCGAAATTTTAAGCGAAGGGGAGTGTTCCACGGACATTTCTACAAAGCGTAAAATGTGTAAAGATGAAGGAGAATTTAATTTGTATTTTTTTTTAAATTTAACGGATCAATTATCAATTTAAAAGATCAGTAATTAAGAATTATATTTACAATGAAAACTGAATTAAGTGTGCGATATGTAAATAGAATTTTTCATAAAATAACAATTACGTATCTCTTAATTAGCATATATTTGATCAACCTTATGTTCAAATGAAGTAGGTATTCCAACTGAACGGAAAAAACGAAAAAATATAATGACCGAAACGAGACTCGAGCCAATAATTACCAGTCTCCAGAGCTGCTGATTTTGCCCCCATCTTTACGTATTTTAAATATACGGAATAAATAGGTGAATATACACCTCTGTTTAAAAATTTACATCACCCGGGTATCGAATCATTAACCCCTAAATTACAGGCAAGCATTCTACCAGAGAGCCACGCATACTGTCGAAAAAACTCTACCTTGCTTTTGCATATTAACGACGTTCGCTAAACTTCACAGTCGATTTTCTAAAGAATCTTTCAGAGTTTCAGAGAAGTAATTTGTTGGATTGACGTTTGAGTTCTGAACTTATAAACATTAAAATCACAAAAAATCCTTCTAGCTGCGTGGTCCGCTTGTGTTTGGCTAAAACTCACGAAAAGACACTGGCTGTGATGTTCTGCTGTAGGTTGCTGGAGCCTCTGAGGTGCAGTTATCTCCGTGCAGCCTTGGGTCCCCGGCGCTCGACCTTCAGAATGGTGGCGGTCAGAAACACATTACTCAGTCGATCGCTCCGTATGGCTCTGAGGAGGCCGCGTGACGTCCGGTCGTCAAACGGCTGCGATCGTCCTGTGCGGAGGCTCTCGAGTGAGCAAACGTTGTCTCTCTGACACTGAAGATCCATTACAGGCACTACTTACGCTGATGACGCTGCATCTGGGTGTCAGAGCGGCAGATCTTCAAACGAGACGTTACTTCCCGTGATTTTGTTCACTTGTTAGTCAACAAAAACTTAGTAGAAGACGTCGCAGCCATTTTTGCACCTGAAACTTCACTTGTCTCAGCCACACTTTTAACTGGATGAAAACTGCCTTACAACTTTCGGTATTACCTCGTATTCTAAGGCTACAAAAAGTATGTACAAGATGTCATAAACAGGTACCGTAATAGTTACATTAATTTCACAATGAACCTGCTAAAGTTTGTGGAGAAATCTTACAAAATTTTAAAAATATAAAATATCTTCATTCACTGTTGACAATACTGACTTGACTTATGGGTGCCTCGTCTTCTGCTGTAACAACCAAGTGCAAACTAATCGTAAAGTTACGTGGTCTCAATTCAAGCTTGTCTCAAGAGGGAGCTAGTGTAGCCATGCATTGTGCCAATTACCTATAGTTTTTGTGTAAAGAAATTTTAAAAATTTAAAAAACTGAACGAAATAACTATAAGACTAGTAAAATGTATATTACGTTTGTCCCATAAGTAATTACATTGTCAAAGAACTAAGTAAAGTTACAACACAAACCGAGATACGGTTTCGCTTATGGAAAAAAATACTAAGTACAGTTGCATCACAGACTTATAGATGGTACTGCTTATGGTGACAAAATTCAGTATGTACTTATATAACAACTACAAAGCTCATAATAAAATTCTCGCAGTTAAATTTACAGCATGTGACAGACTGCTAATGCAAAAAATGCAGTGATGAAATGAGTAAAATTAATTTACATCGATGAAATAGCAGAATTCTACATATGACGTACATGGGAGTAATATCGTAGTGCAGATACAAAGTTGGTGTCTTTACTTATGAGTACTATAAATATTGAGTATTATATGTGGTTCGTCATGGACAACATTATGAACGTACACGAACTATATAAAATTCATGAATTAAAATACAAGTCCATGCATCCCAATGGGTATGTATTTATCACTGTGTACATTTTCATAAATACTACTTTTCATGTATACAAGAAAAACAGAAAGAAGACATGAAAATATCGTTATAATGCGTAGGGGTAGGAGGACAAAAAAGGTACGTGAGAGGGAAGAAGACGTCTTAAGCGAGGCTGAGGGTGAAGTAAGGATAGCAATGGGGGATGCGAGACGGTGAGGTCAACGTAGATAGCAATGAGGAAGGAGAATGAATGGGGGAGGGCTAAGAGAGAGAGAGAGAGAGAGAGAGAGAGAGAGAGAGAGAGAGAGAGAGAGAGAGATTGTATTGGGAAGCGACAGCTAAATTAAGGGGTTATCGAAAGGTAACAAAGTAGGCATGAGACTAGTACATTGTCACTTACATTTCTCATACAGTTAATTGCATTGCGGTCGTAGGTAGATCACAATCCAATACAAAATACATTTTATTGCTTATGGAGACCAAATTCACTGAATTAATGGATGTCATATTCATCAAAAAATCTTTGTGCCCAGCATGTTAGGCAGCGTGAGATGAGCCCACTACTACAGAAAAATTGACTGAATACCTCAGAAGTTAAGTTGCATAGTGCTCAGAGCCATTTGAACCATTTGAACTACAGAAAAATTATTGTACGCTAGCAGCAGATATGCTGGCAGTGTGTTATTTGTAAAGTAATATGGACAACACAAAATGAAACAACTAATAAACATTTATTCAGAATACTCAGATTTAGTGATGACTGATTTGTGACTCTGTAGGTAAAATCCAACACTAATCTAACACTGAAAGAGAACTATTTAATTTATATAAGTTCATGACCTAGTAGAGAGCTTATATCTAGGAACACTAATGTGCTGAGCAAAGGAAAAAAAAAGAAAACTCCCTTTTTATAATATTAATTGTCCTCAACGACATTATAACACTGAGAAAAGAATCAGAAAGGGGTTGTAACAACCACTATAAAAACTTTAATAACTACGACAATGAAAATACACAACATTTACCAAACCACTTACAGAATCAGCCTTAATAAGCTCAGCTGTCTCCAAACAATAATTCACAAGAGAACTGAAAACATGTGGTGCGTTAATATAAGACTATCAGCTTCAGCTTGCTCAGATATTGTTCGTCCCTTCAAATTTAAAACATACACAGATAAAACTAGACAACAGCAAATCGCATATCAGAAGGCCCCCCTTACAACTTTAATTAAACAATTCAAGTTTGCATAATCTTTAACTAAAGAAATTACTGCAGCAATTTATATAAAAGCAAACTATTGGAACAGCTGACGGTTTTACCAATGGACAGTTAAAAGAAAGCACATAATTCAAAAAAATTAATTTCTTTTAAATGGATGAAAATACAAAATAAGGTTTTCATTAAAAGATCAACATTAAAATATAAAATTCTGTTAGCCGTTTACAAGTAGGCTCAAAATAAAGGCTCGAACTGTTAACTAGGTAAGCTGACCCATATAAGAATCTGAGCAAATATAACCGTTACTAGAGAAAGGGAACCACCGTTATACGGACAACCCAAAGCGAATTTCGCTCAACGAACGAGGGATTTCCCGAAAGCCAAGAGTCTTTTAGGCCCTTTAGCTACACGTAACAGTAGTGTTCACCAGTTTCTTAGTACGTCTGTATTTTGGTCTGAGTCCGACAGCACAGTGTCCACATCCAAGGCGGTATTGCCGACTCCGAAAATAAAAATACAAAATAAGATTTTCACTAAACGACCAACATTGAAGTAGCTATAAAATTCTGTTAGCCGTTTACAAGTAGGCTCAAAATAAAGGCTTGAACTGTTTATTATTATTACTCTTCCTTTTCGAAGAAACGTCATTTGTTTTAGCGATTCAGATGTTTGGAGAAAGTTTTTGGGGAAAAATAGTGAGGCGTCGATGGAGTACGGGCTCACTTCTATTCTGCAGTCTTAGCCGATTGCGCTAACTTCCGTGTTCGACGGCTCTTGTTCCCGTGCACTATTCAACAGACTCTCAGAACTATGCACCTCGGTTTCTATAAAATGTTGAAGACAGCATCGTACTCGAGCATCAAGTATAGGCCTACTGCAATTATGTGAAAGATGAGGAAAGATTTTATTATCATTTTTTCAGTCATGTAACCTGGCAACAATTGTAATTACTATACATCGCAATTAACACATATATAAAACAAACATGTATTACGGGCCACTGAAAACACTTCACAAATAAAAGAAGCGAAACGCGTATGGCACAAAACAATCTGTTTCTCCTGAGGGTATTTTCGGTTTTGTCATTGTAACTACAGGAAAATACGTGCTTTTCCCCCAGATGCGGCATGCAATTAAAGATATTTACGATTTGACTTGTTTTTAGGGTCGAAAAACAGTTAGTTAACAATATATTGCTTTTTACATTCGCCGATTTCCGCTTGGTTTCCCGCCTACATCTAGAAATGACGCCTGTTAGCATATCTTTGGAGTTTTTTTCATTAGACACTGATACTCTTAGTCTAATTTTTAGTTTCTCTGCAGAACTAAGCATTTCTTATGTTTCATGCAGAACGCTTTTTCGCACACCATTGACTTCTGTTTATTTTTACACTCCTAAGTGTGTATTGTGGTTTGTGTTTTTTAATGTTGCCAACATTACATTGCCACATTTGTCTTTGACCTGTCGTTTTTGGATTTTAGTTAACTGTATGTGTGTCATTCTGTTTATGTTGCTGTGTATTTCATTTCACTTCTTGCTCCTCAGCTTCTGCTCCAACTCACACTCTGTCACAAATCACACTACTGTACATTTATGACCACTCACACTCAGCATAGCCTATCCCTCCCCCAACAAAAAAGAAAGGACACTAAATTACTATTTATTATTACTCTTACATTGCATATACGCAGCACCGCAATTAAATAGAATTACAAACATACAATTAACTAAAATAAAAAAGTATAGGTCAAAGACAAACGAGTGGCAATGCTATGTTGGCAACACTACAAGACAAAAACCACAATACGCACTTAGTAATACAAAAATAAACAGAGAACAGTGGTGTGCGAAAAAGTGTGCTGTGAAAACATAAGAAATGAATAGTTCTACAGTGAAACTAAAAACTAGAGTACGAGTGTCTAATGAAGAAAAACACCAAAGATATGCTAGCAGAAAGCGTCTCCCGATGCAGGCGAGAAACCAAGCGGAAATCACCTTAAGTACAAAAGAACGTATTGTTAATGAACTGTTTTTCGATCTTAAAAACAACTCAAATTGCAAATATCTTTAATTACAGGCCACTGATGATGCTTTACCTCAATAAAGCGAAATGGGTGTGGTGAAAAAAAATACCCTTTTTATCGCAGTTGCAAGTTGTAATCTAATATTTAGTTTCTCTGCAGAAGTATGGTTTTCTTATGTTTTACACATCATACTTTTTCGCACATCACTGTTTTAACTTTATTTTTATATTTCTATGTGTGTATATTGGATTTTGTTTTATAGTGTTGCCGACATAATATTGTCATTAGTTTATCTTTGACCTGTACTTTTTTATTTTAGTTAACTGTATCTAATTCTGTTTCATTATGTTGCTGTGTATTTATACACCCCCAGGAATGGTAAAGTAATTACGGATAATACAGCCACACAAATGAAGAATCTGCCTCTCATTTAGTTGCAGAGATGCCACACATGAATGTTGAAGCAACTAAGGAACGGCGGAAAGCATATAAAATCACGATTTAGTTATAACTATAGTGCAGGAATTGCGTGCTTCTTTCGCGAGCGTAGGTAACTGCTGCGTCCATCGTCACACACAATACACAGCTATAGGCACAGAGGGCGCCAGACATTATGATCAGTCGCCACACAGATGGTGCACGTGACAGGAACCTATCGATTTTCTGCCACACGACTCTCAAACAGTTCGATCCATACGCCGATAGTTATGTCTGACACCACAGAGGCCGTTGATTCCAGGGATGTACCTACTGAATCCGCGAAGTAGTTCACAGACGCAACATTCTTCCGCCTTTAGAGGATAAAAGTGGCCGTATCCCCTTACTCCGCAAGTTTTCCAGATGTCTCAGTTAGCGCAGATCAGCTCATGTCACATATTATCAGCTGCCGACCAGTTCCAGTTGCTTAAGTCATTGCCGAGTAGCTATCAGTGAGTATCTGATAGTTAACGATGAGTGTCAAAGTGCGTATCATTATCAGAGGCTCTACTGTAAACTGTCTTAGAGTATTCCACACTGAAAACCTATTAGATTAATTAGTCAATGTTCACTGAGTTACTTGAGACCAAGGTTCAGAACTGTAAGTTTAATCCCCTTCTTATAATCAAACTACAGATGAGTATTTGTGTACATTATTTTAATAAATACACTTAATTTGTTACTTCTGGTGTTGCTATACACTAAATATTCGTGTTTGGCTTGTCCTTTGATGAGTCTAGTTGCCAGCGTGCAGGCAAGCCACCTAAGTGCAGTTTTCTATGATAGGGGGTTCACTATCTGCTACCCGTTATGTTGGGTGCTAAGATAAATTGGTGTATATCACGTAAAAGTTTAGTAAGTCACGGCTGCAAAATACTAACACGAATTATTATTTGCAGACGAATGGAAAAACTGGTAGAAGCTGACCTTGGGGAAGATCAGCTTATATTACGTAGAAATGTTGGAACACGTGAGGCAACACTGACCCTACAACTTATCTTAGAAGCTAGATTGAGGAAAGGCAAACCTATGTTTCTAGCATTTGTAAACTTAAAGAAAGCTTTTGACAATGTTGACTGGATTACTCTCTTTCAAATTCTAAAGGTGGCAGGGGTAAAATACAGGGAGCGAAAGGCTATTTACAATTTTTACAGAAACCAGATGGCAGTTATAAGAGTCGAGGGGCATGAAAGGGAAGCAGTTTTTTGCGAAGGAAGTGAGTAGTCTACCCCGATGTTATTCAGTCTGTATGTTGAGCAAGAAGTAAAGGAAACAAAAGAAAAATTTGGAGTAGGAATTAAAATCCATGGAGAAGAAATAAAAACTCTGAGATTCGCCGATGATATTGTAATTCTGCCAGAGACAGCAAAGGACCTGAAAGAGCAGTTGAATGGAATGGACAGTCTCTTGAAAGGAGGATATAAGATGAACATCAACAAAAGCAACACGAGGATAATGGAATGTAGTCGAATTAAATCGGGTGATGCTGAGGGAATTAGATTAGAAAATGAGACACTTAAAGTAGTAAAGGAGTTTTGCTATTTGGGGAGCAAAATAACTGATGATGGTAGAAGTAAAGAGGATATAAAATGTAGACTGGCGATGGCAAGAAAAGCGTTTCTGAAGAAGAGAAATTTGTTAACATCGAGTATAGATTTAAGTGTCAGGCAGTCATTTCTGAAAGTATTTGTACGGTGTGTAGCAATGTATGGAAGTGAAACATGGACGATAAATGGTTTGGACAAGAAGAGAATAGAAGCTTTTGAAATGTGGTGCTACAGAAAAATGCTGAAGATTAGATGGGTAGATCACATAACTAATGAGGATGTATTTAATAGAACTGGGGAGAAGAGAAATTTGTGGCACAACTTGACTAGAAGAAGGGATCGGTTGCTAGGTCATGTACTGAGGCATCAAAGGAACACCAATTTAGTATTGTAGGGTAGCGTGGAGGGTAAAAATCGTAGAGGGAGACCAAGAAAAGAATACACTAAACAGATTCATAAGGATGTAGGCTGCAGTAAGTACTGGGAGATGAAGAAGCTTGCACAGGATAGAGTAGCATGGAGAGGCGCAGCAAGCCAGTCTCCGGACTGAAGACCACAACAACAACAACGTAAAAATAGGACAATTGTGGTATCGTCCAGAGATCGCGATGAAACACCAAAGTCGGGAGGCATATCGACACCGCGGACGTTAACAACGTTTCGCTGTAAACCGCAACGACGAGTCGGCAGCGCCCTCGTACTGAGGTCAATTCAGAGCCAAACTAGGAAGCGTCTGCCGCAGTTTCTGACCTGAGCTGCAGCAGTCGACATCATCTAATACGACAGTGTTAGTCAAAGTGTCAGTGGAATCTGTACTTGTGTTAATGTTGAGCTTTGTACTTCAAGAGAACAGTTCGTGATTGTATGCATCAAGTAATGCTTTTATATGAATATGCGGTGTCTGCTCTTTCGGACATATCCAAAAAAACAGACACCGCACATTCATATAACTGATTCGCCTTGATGGGCCATGAATCCACCACCTTCAGTGTGGATGCACAATTACGTTCGAACCCATGCAGGAATCTCAAAGCAGCGAGCATGGAGAACGTGGGGAGAAACTGCGGGAAGATGGCGCTTGTGGATGTGTGAGTCGGAAGGGAGGCGCGCAGAGATAGTTCATGCAGCCACGATAAGCACTTGGTTAACACACTTGTCTAGTAAGCAGTAGATCCTGGGTTCGAGCTCGGTTCGGCACACGTTTTCACTCTCGTCGCTGATTCGGCATGAAGTCCGGATGCAGTTGACATCACTACCTCCTTTCCTTTGTTTACCTTTTTCCCTCCTCCCCTTGCAGGTAGTTATGCTTCAGTTGTTACTAATACACTGAAGCGCCAAAGAAACTGGTATATACATGCGTATTCAAATACAGAGATATGTAAACAGGCAAAATACGGCGCTGCGGTCGGCAACGCCTGTATATGACAACAAGTGTCTGGCGCAATTGTTAGATCGGTTACTGCTGATACAATGGGAGGTTATCAAGATTTAATTGAGTTTGAACGTCGTGTTATAGTCGGCGCACGAGCGATGGGGCACAGTATCTCGAAGTAGCGATGAAGTGGGGATTGTCCTGTACGACCATTTCACAGTGTACCGTGAGGATCAGGACTCCGGTAAAACATCAAACTTCCGACATCGCTGAAGCTGGGAAAAGATCCTGCAAGAACGGGACCAACGTCGACTGAAGAGAATCGTTCAACGTGACAGAAGTGCAACCCTTCCGCAAATTGCTGCAGATTTCAGTAACGGGTCATCGACAAGCGTCAGTGTGCGAAAGTTTCAACGAAACATCATCGATATGGGCATTCGAAGCTGAAGGCTAGCTCGCGTATCCTTGATGACTGCACGACACAAAGCTTTACGCTCGCCTTGGCCTGTCAACACCGACACTGGACTGCTGATGACTGGAAACATGTTGCCTGGTCGGACAAGTCTCGTTTCAAGTTGTATCGGGCGGACGGACCTGATCGGGTATGGAGACAACGTCATGAATCCATGGACCCTGCATGTCAGCAGGGGACCGTTCAAGCTTGTGGAGACTATGTAATGGTGTGGGGCGTGTGCGGTTGGAGTGATATGGGACCCCACATATATCTAGATACGATCTGACAACTGACACGTGCCTAAGCATCCTGTCTGATCACCTGCGTTCTCTCATGTCCATTGTGCATTCCGACGCACTTGGGCAATTCCAGCAGGTCAGTGCGATACCCTACACGTCCAGAATTGCTACAGAGTGGCACCAGGAACACTTCTGAGCTTGAACACTTCCGCTGGCCACCAGACTCTCCAGACATGAACACTATTGAGCATATCTGGGATGCAACGTGCTATTCAGAAGAGATTTCCACCCCCTCGTACCTTATGGACAGCCCTGCAGGATTCATGCTATCAGTTCCCTCCAGCACTACTTCAGACATTAGCCGAGTCCACACCACGTCGTGTTGCGGCGCTTCTGCGTGCTCGCGGGTGCCCTACACGTTATTAGGCACGTTTACCACTTTCATGGCTCTTTATGATAGTTGTAATTATTCTGCACTCTCCTGTGACCTAGAACTGTCTCGAATTATGTAAATCTTTGTATTTTTTCAGGTAATAAAGTGAAGTAATATTTCATCTGTTGTAATTAAAAATGAAGCATCTCCCTGAGCTTTCAGAGAGCTCATAGCTGTAGCCGGACAATTGTAGCTTCGTTTGGCCACAACAAAAATTACATGTGTGATAATAAAAACCGATGTTGGCGATTAAGCAAGTGACTCATTTAGGGAAATAAACACCGTTACAAAGTTCCCCCCCCCCCCCCTCCATACCGCCTCCACCGTGAGTCAATAGCGACATGGAGAGTGTTTACGTATGACTGGAAGGTCGTGCTCGAATGCGTTCTCGAGTGGCGTGCAAATACCAGAAACCTGGTTACAGTTAGTTGCGTGTTAGAAGTGACGTGCTTCACGAATATCCTCTCAGTGGAAGCCTATGCTGAGCTCGAGGCTAAGTGACCAACGCTTCCGAAGTGTTTGCGTGCGGTGAAGCGGAGTGGACCCCAGAAGAAAGGTGGGAGCAGACGGCTGGAGAAAGTTCAGCGTGGAGGCGGCGTCGTGGCGACACATCCGACGAGCGAGCAGACACACACACACACACACACACACACACACACACTTACGACGGCGGCTGCTGGCCAGGCAGGCGTTGCGCAACTGTTACGGAGCGTAGCGTAGCGCCGGTTCTCGTGGTAGACCGTTCGCATTCCTCGCAACCACTACACGACACGACACGCTACGCACTCGGTAAAACAGTCGTTCACCCAGAACCGGTCTTTCTGTCGGCTGCTGCCTTATACCAGTCGACGAAGCCCAGGACCTTATGCTGCAGAATTAGCATATTTCCCAGGCCCTATTAACTGATTAATTGAGGAAAATGGAAACTGAGGACCTGTCAAACAAGGAACAGTTTGGCTTTCCGAAAGGTAAAGATAATGGAAGCATGAATTCAGAAAAATTACGACACGTCCACAGGATCGGTCGAGCTACAAAAAGCGTTCGAAAGTGTAAAATAGTGTAAGACGTTCGAAATCCTGAGAAAAAGACATTGAAGAGCCAAAGAAATTTGTACACCTGCCTAATACCGTGTAAGGCCACGCGAGCATGCAGAACTGCCGCAACACGACGTAGCATGGACACGACTAATATCTGAAGGAGTGCTGGAGGGAAGTGACACCACCAATAGTTCAGGGCTGAACGCAGGGGTGGAGATCTCTTCTGAACAGTACGTTGCAAAATATCACAGATATGCTTCAGTGGAAGTGTTAAACTCAGAAGAGTGTTTCTGCAGCCATTCCGTTGCAATTCTGGACGTTTAGGAAATGGTTCAAATGGCTCTGAGCACTATGCGACTTAACTTCCGAGGTCATCAGTCGCCTAGAACTTAGAACTAATTAAACCTAACTAACCTAAGCACATCACACACATCCATGCCCGAGGCAGGATTCGAACCTGCGACCGTAGCGGTGGCTCGGTTCCAGACTGTAGCGCCTAGAACCGCACGGCCATTCCGGCCGGCGACGTTTAGGATGTGGCATTGTGTTGCTGGAATTGTCAAAATCCATCGGAACGCACAATGGACATGAATGGATGCAGGTGTAAAGAGAGGATGCTAAGGTATCAGGGGTCGCAAATCACTCCAATTGCACACGTCCGAGAACGTTACAGAGACTCCACCAGCGTGAACAGTCCCCTGCTGGCATGCAGGGTCCATGGATTCATGAGGCTGTCTCCATACCCGTACACGTCCATCGGCTCGATACAATTTGAAACGAGACTCGTCCGACCAGACAACATGTATCCAGTCATCAACAGTGCAATGTCGGTTTTGACTGGTCGAGGCTAGGTGTAAAGCTTTGTGTCGTGCAGTCCTCAATGGTACTCGAGTGGGCTTTTGAATCCTGGAGCCCATATCGACGATGTTTCGTTGAATGGTCCACACGCTGAGACTTGTTTATTGCCCAGCAATGAAATATGCAGTAATTTGCGGAATGGTTGCACTTCTGTCAAGTTGAGCGATTCTCTTCATTCGTCGTTGGTCCCGTTCTTGCAAGATCTTTTTCCGACCGCAGCTATGACAGAGATTTGATGTTTTAACGGATTCCTGATGTTCACGGTACATTCATGAAATTATTGCACGGGAAAATCTCTACTTCATCGCTACCTCACAGATGCTGTGTCCCACTGCTCGTGCGTCGACTATAACACGACGTTCAAACTCATTTAAATCTTGATAACTTCCCATTGCAGCAGCAGTAACCGATCTAACACCTGCACCCAACACTTGTTGTCACACATAGGCGTTGCCGATCGCAGCGCCGTATTCTGCCTGCTTACCTATCTTTCTATTTAAATACGTGTGCCTATATTAGTTTCTTTGGCGCTTCAGTATAGCAGTATGCTATAGGGCAAGATGGGTAATGTACATTATGTACAAGAACTAAGGGGACCCCCTAGAAACGATGACCAAGAAAGCAGTGCTCCAATTAACCAGGCTTAAGACAGGGACGCAGGCTTTCACTCCTACTGTTCAAGGTACACAAGCAATGACGGAAATAAAACAAAGATCCAAGTGTGGGGTTAAAATTCACGGTGAAAGAATATTAATGATAAGATTCGCTTCACAGTGAAATTGAAGAATTACAGGATGTGTTGAATGGAATGAAAAGTCTCACGAGTACAGAATATGAATTGAGTGTAAATAAAAAAAAGTTGGAGGTATTGAGGCGTAGCAGAAAAGAGATTAGCAATAAACTTAACATCAACTTCACTGACCAGTACACGCAGTTAAGGTATTGTGCTACATTAGATGCAAAATAACACGCATGACGGACGTACCAAGGAGGACTCGAAAACAACTTTTAGCACGGGTCTAAATAAGTATACTTGTATCAAACATAAGCCTAAATTTGAGGAAGAAATTTCTGATACGGTACGTTTGGAACATAGTATTGTAAGGTAGTGAATTATGGGCCGTGGGAAAGCCAGAAAAACAGAGTATCTAAGTGTTTGAGATGTGGTGCTATAGGAGGATGTTGAGAATCAGGTGGACTGATAAGATAAAAAATTAGGAGGTTCTGCGCAGAATCAGCGAGGAAAGGAAAATATGGAACACGTTCACTAGAAGAAGGGTCAGGATGATAGGATATGTGTTACGGCATCAGCGAATAACTTGTTGGTTGGTTGGTTGTTTTGGAGAAGGAGACCAGACAGCGTGGTCATCGGTCTCATCGGATTAGGGAAGGATGGGGAAGGAAGTCGGCCGTGCTCTTTCAGGGGAACCATCCCGGCATTTGCCTGGAGTGATTTAGGGAAATCACGCAAAACCTAAATCAGGATGGCCGGACGCGGGATTGAACCGTCGTCCTCCCGAATGCGAGTCCAGTGTCTAACTACTGCGTCACCTCGCTCGATAATAACTTGTTCCATAGGGAGCTGTGGAGGGTGTAAACTGTAGGCAAAGGCATCGGAATACATCGAACAAATAATTAAGAACGTGTGGTGCAAGTGCTACAGTGATACGAAGAGATTGGCACAGGAGAGGAACTCTTGGCGGGTCGCATTCAAGCAACTGATGACCCCTCCCCCCCCCCCCCCCCCCCCCGAAAAAAAAATCGAGAATCTCTTTCTTAGTGAAAAGTCTCGTGTGACTGGAATACATCACAGGTCACTCCTCTTTACAAAAAGGATAAAGCGCAGTAGTATTACCGCCTGTTTCTGGGATTCTAGCAAGAACTTGGAGAGCTGTCAGTGTGAAATCTGGAGCGAGAATAACTGACTGAACGCGTGTGGGGTGACGGTGAACGCCGTCCACTGCACCTCCATCATGTGCGACGGATTCTGCCAATTGACATCTCCACAAGATTTTGGTATCACACAACCACGCAGCATCAAGGGCTCCATCAAAAAAATTCAAATGGCTCTTAGCACTATGGGACTTAACTTCTATGGTCATCAGTCCCCTAGAACTTAGAACTACTTAAACCTAACTAACCTAAGGACATCACACACATCCATGCCCGAGGCAGGATTCGAACCGGCGACCGTAGCAGTCCCGTGGTTCCGGACTGCGCGCCTAGAACCACTAGACCACCACGGCCGGCAAGAGCTCCATCTTCGGCATATCTTGGGTAATAGAATTCCGTGAATTAATCTCTGGAGGATGGTTCCAACCAACATACCCGTCAATGGGGCCAACTTGGTGGATGCTGATTACGACTCGTTGTGCTCTTGTTGTGGTCTTCAGTCCGTTTGGTCTGATGCAGCACTCCATGCTAATCTATCCTCCGCAAGCCCATGTCTATTTGCCCTGTTTACTGTATTCAAGCCTTGATCTCCTCTGCGATTATTGCATCCTCCCCCTCTCATCACACACACACACACACACACACACACACACACACACACACCACCTACCATTAACAATCTTATAATTACTTGGTGTCTCAGAACGTGCCTTATCAACTGATCTCTTCATTTAGTCATATTGTGCCCCAAACTTCTTTTTTCTGCAGTTGAATTCAGCACTTCCTCATTAGTTATTCGATCTGCCCATCCAATCTTCAACGTTCCTCTATAGCACGATATACCTATCTAATCTGCAACATTCCTCTATACTATCACATTTCAAATACTTCTCTTCTTCTCTAAAGTTTCTATCGTCGACTTTCCACTTCCAACAAGTCGCACTACAGACAACTATCTCCATAACAGACTTCATAACACTTAAGCGCATACTAGATGCTAACCACTTTCACTCTTTCGAATAGCTTTTCGCTATTCCGTAGTCTGTATTTTATATGATCCTTACATCGGCTATCATCAGTTACTTTGCAGCCCAAATGTCAAAACTCGTCAACTACTTTTAGTGACTCTTCTCCCAGTCTAAATCCTTCAGCTCTGTTACCTTTGTTTAGCCGTGCGGGATTAGCCGAGCGGTGCCGGCACGGTACCTCAGCGTGTTGGGTCAGAGAGCCGATTGGCCTCTGTAATAAAAAAAAACTGAGTGGAAGGATGAACAAACGAACTTGAACGGATGTCATGACGTCCGCAACGACCAAAACACAACTACCAAGAAAAAAAAATCGTTCTAAAGGCGCTGCAGTCATGGACAGTGCGGCTGGTCCCGGCGGAGGTTCGAGTCCTCTCTCGGGCATGGGTGTGTGTGTGTTTGTTCTTAGGATAATTTACGTTAAGTAGTGTATAAGCTTAGGTACTGATGACCTTAGCACTTAAGTCCCATAAGATTTCACACACATTTTTTGTTACCTTTGTTTACTTTTACTGACATCCGTCTTAAGTAGTTTTTCAAGACACCATCCATTCCGTTCATCTGTTCTTCCATGCTCTTAGCTGTCTCGGGAAGAGTTAAGTTACATCGGCCATAGGTAACAATCCTGCCTCACTCCCTTCTCAACTATGGCTTCTGTGTCATGTTCATTCACTCTCATAGCTGCAATCCGGTATCTGTGCAGTTTGTAAGTAACCTTGCATAGCCTGCATTTTTTCCCAAATATCTTCACATTTTCAAAGATTATCGTCCAGTACACATTGTCAAAAGCCGTCTGTAAATCTACAAATGCCATAAACGTAGGTTTACCTCTCTTCGACATATCTTTTAATGTAAGCTGTAGTGTCACTATTGCTTCTCCTGTTCCTACACTTCTCCGGAACCCAAACTCATCTTCCCCAATATCGGTCTCTACCATTAATTCTGTCCTTGGTGTACAGAATTCGTGTTGGTATTTTGTAACCATTTCTTGTTAAACTAGTGGTTTGATAGTATTCACATCTGTTAGCACCTGCCATCTTGGAACTGGAATCATTCTTGAATTCTCAGGTTATTTCGCCTGTCTCATATCTTGTACATCAGGTTGAATAATAGTGTTGATTGCCTCTCTCAAGCATATCAATAACTCTGAGGAAATGTCTTCAGCTAGAGGGTCATTGTTTCTATTTGGGTCTTTTCGTACTCTGTCGAATTATTCTCGCTGTATATCCCACATCTCATCTGCACCTACTTCATCTATTCTTTCAATAATACCGTCCTCATGTTTGTTCCTCTCATAAAGATCCTCTTTATATTCCCTACACTTTTCAGCTTTCCCTTCTCTGCTTAGTTTTGGCTTGAAATTCTTCAATTGTTCCTCTATTCTCCAATGGTCTCTATCAGTTGTCCTAGTTGTTTTTGTCCTCTAGCCATTCCTACTTTGCCATTTTGCGCTTTCTCTCAATCTCATTTTTTATACGTCTGTGTCCTCTTTTGCCTGCTTCATTTGTTGAATTTTTAAATTTTCTCCTTTCATCAATTAAATTCCGTGTCTGCTGAGTTATACAGCGATTTCTACTAAGCCTTGTCTGTTTACCTAAGTGATATTTGCTGTTTCCTATTCCATCCTTTCAAGACTTCCCATTCTTCTTCTACTGTATTTATTTCCCCTGTTTCAGTCCAAAGATACCCAGTTCTTCGTCAGAAGTTCTCAGCGTCTGGTTCTCAGTAGAAGGTCGCGGATAACAGCTAGTAGTAAATATTTTCGGTGGTTGCAGTGTAATTCGAATACAACTTTCGTATAACGCGTGTCCAACTTTTATTGGTTACGGAGATACAGTTGTTAGAACAAAAGCCAAAACACTGACAGGAGGTATTAATCAAAGGCAAATGAAGTTGAAAACTGTTTTTTGTAAATTCCATCTCTGACTTCAGTGCATTTTCGAAATCTCTTGACAGCAACACGCGCTCCTCTTCTGTGGTTGTTTTCGTGTTCTTTCCTGAGAGAATCACTATTCATAATCCAAGCTATCAACCCGTTCTCATGTTTAGTTCTTCTTTGTTCACCTCGCCTTCCATCCATCCCCATATACAAAAATCTAAAGGGGTAGGGTCCAGGGACAGAGGTTGAAAAGGAACGCGGCCGTTCTTGCCGATCCATTTTCATGGGGTTGTTAGGTTTAGACTATTTGTCACCTGACAAAGTAACATCTTGCGGTAACACTGAGAGTTCATTTTGAAAGCCGCGCGGGGCAGCCGCGGAGTCTTGGGCACCTTGTCACGGTCCGTGCGGCTCCCCCCTTCGTAGGTTGGAGTCCTCCCTAGGGCATGGGTGTGTGTGTTGTCCATAGCGTAAGTTAGTTTAAGTTAGACTGTGTAGGCTTAGGGACCGATGACCTCAGCAGTTTGGTCCCATAAGACCTTACCACAAATTTCCAATTTCATTTTCGAGAAAAGACCCTGTAAGACAATGCACTAATGCAAATGCCCTCATCAGCGTACCACACAACACATTTACAGCGATCCGTTCTTGAAAATCTGTCTCTACAAAGGTATGTGGGTTTTCGTCGGATCACTGACGTGAGTTGCGAGTGTTATTGATATTACCATCAGTAAAAGTTGTTTCGTCAGTAGACAGTGCTAATGAGATTACGCTGGGATTTGTAATTAGCCAACGAACAAATTCCAATTGACTACCTTCATCTCCTTCTCGAAGATGTTGAAGCAGTTGCAAATGTAATAGCCGCTACATTCTAAACGTATGGAATTCTGCTTGTGCTTATTGAAGGACTATGCTCTACCACCTGAATGATGCCTTCTACACTCCTGGAAATGGAAAAAAGAACACATTGACACCGGTGTGTCGGACCCACCATACTTGCTCCGGACACTGCGAGAGAGCTGTACAAGCAATGATCACACGCACGGCACAGCGGACACACCAGGAACCGCGGTGTTGGCCGTCGAATGGCGCTAGCTGCGCAGCATTTGTGCACCGCCGCCGTCAGTGTCAGCCAGTTTGCCGTGGCATACGGAGCTCCATCGCAGTCTTTAACACTGGTAGCATGCCGCGACAGCGTGGACGTGAACCGTATGTGCAGTTGACGGACTTTGAGCGAGGGCGTATAGTGGGCATGCGGGAGGCCGGGTGGACGTACCGCCGAATTGCTCAACACGTGGGGCGTGAGGTCTCCACAGTACATCGATGTTGTCGCCAGTGGTCGGCGGAAGGTGCACGTGCCCGTCGACCTGGGACCGGACCGCAGCGACGCACGGATGCACGCCAAGACCGTAGGATCCTACGCAGTGCCGTAGGGGACCGCACCGCCACTTCCCAGCAAATTAGGGACACTGTTGCTCCTGGGGTATCGGCGAGAACCATTCGCAACCGTCTCCATGAAGCTGGGCTACGGTCCCGCACACCGTTAGGCCGTCTTCCGCTCACGCCCCAACATCGTGCAGCCCGCCTCCAGTGGTGTCGCGACAGGCGTGAATGGAGGGACGAATGGAGACGTGTCGTCTTTAGCGATGAGAGTCGCTTCTGCCTTGGTGCCAATGATGGTCGTATGCGTGTTTGGCGCCTTGCAGATGAGCGCCACAATCAGGACTGCATACGACCGAGGCACATAGGGCCAACACCCGGCATCATGGTGTGGGGAGCGATCTCCTACACTGGCCGTACACCATGGTGATCGTCGAGGGGACACTGAATAGTGCACGGTACATCCAAACCGTCATCGAACCCATCGTTCTACCATTCCTAGACCGGCAAGGGAACGTGCTGTTCCAACAGGACAATGCACGTCCGCATGTATCCCGTGCCACCCAACGTGCTCTAGAAGGTGTAAGTCAACTACCCTGGCCAGCAAGATCTCCGGATCTGTCCCCCATTGACCATGTTTGGGACTGGATGAAGCGTCGTCTCACGCGGTCTGCACGTCCAGCACGAACGCTGGTCCAACTGAGGCGCCAGGTGGAAATGGCATGGCAAGCCGTTCCACAGGACTACATCCAGCATCTCTACGATCGTCTCCATGGGAGAATAGCAGCCTGCATTGCTGCGAAAGGTGGATATACACTGTACTATGGCCGACATTGTGCATGCTCTGTTGCCTGTGTCTATGTGCCTGTGGTCCTGTCAGTGTGATCATGTGATGTATCTGACCCCAGGAATGTGTCAATAAAGTTTCCCCTTCCTGGGACAATGAATTCACGGTGTTCTTATTTCAATTTCCACGAGTGTATTTCATCCACGCCCTCTTAATTTGGTCGCTTAGATGAGACATGACTGCTAGTCAGTATGCCAGTGTCATGCACTTTAGTGAAAACACGGGTAAACACTCTTGGATATGCTATTCTGCGGTTAGCAAATCGTCTACCGTATTCTGTACATTCAGGAGGCGGTGCTTCAGTTACAAGGTCCCTTACACACATTTTCCGCATTCTCTGAGCTTCTAAATGCGTCTGGAATGCTTAAACGGTACAGTAAGACTAGTCAACAATTCAGTCAGAGCCACTGTTCAAAAACTCAGTTATCTAAAGCACAACCTTACAACTCTAACTTCAAAACCAAAATTTCAATCGATAAGTAAATCCATAGCGACTGAAAAATTCAGTTATCTTAACTCAAGCACAACCTTACAACTCGAACTTCAAAACTAAAATGTCAGTCGACACATAAATCAAGAGCAACTAGACCATCATCATGCGAAATGAAGACTTCTCTTCAGAATCAGTTTTCTCGCACTGGAAGCAGTAATAATTGGCACAAGTTGTATCGGATGTTTAATTCGACCCTATACGGCTATATAAAATATTTACTATTCCTCCAGAAACACCCTGTATACCAAACCTGAACTGGAAAGCAGGATAGAACATGTGGTTCAGTGTTCGAAAAAAGTGGGATCTGTCAGTTGCACAATTAGCTGTCGACAATTCTGTAGGTTTAACAGAGCCTCATTCTGGATATGCAGTTTCGTTGTCGTTGGTATACTGTAGACGATAGGCGAAGCGAAGACCTGTTGCTGATATGCGCAGCCAGTAGCATCTACAATGAAGAGCCAAAGAAACTGGTACACCTGCCTAATATCGTGTAGGGCCCCCGCGAGCACGCAGAAGTGTCGCAACACGACGTGGCACAGACTCGAGTAATGGCTGAAGTAGTGCTGGAGGGAACTGACACCATGAATCCTGCAGGGCTGTCCATAAATACGTAGGAGTACGAGGGGGAGGAGATCTCTTCTGAACAGCACGTTGCAAGGCATCGAAGATACGCTCAAAAATGTTCATGTCTAGAGAGTTTGGTGCCCAGCTCGATACAACTTGAAACCAGATGTTGGTGTTGACAGGCCAAGGCGGGGCGTATAGCTTTGTGTTGTGCGGTCATCAAGGATACGCGAGTGAGCCTTCAGCTTCGAATGCCCATACTGATGATGTTTCGTTGAATCGTTCGCACGCTGACACTTGATGGCCCAGCATTGAAATCTGCAGAAATTTGCGGAAGGGTTGTACTTCTGTCACGCTGAACGATTCTCTAGAGTTTTTAACATATTGCAGCGCGTCAGCAACTGTGAAATGTACAGAAAATAAACAATTTTTTCAGCCTTCAGTTGCAAGGTAATTTTTACTCGTTTACCTAGGTTTCGATTCCAGAAATGGAATCTTCTTCAGAACCTATAAATTAAACCACATACTGACATATATTACTCACTGAAATGCATTATCAGTCTAAAGATTGAATAATAAAGAAATCGTGATACTTGCAAAAAATTAAATTTTTTGAGAGCCAAACACTGGCCATGTCACAGATTAAAAATTAAAACAATAAAGACGCATAATCATAAGATTATGTCTGTCGAAATTAAAACCATTATGGCGAACGTAGACGGGGCTACGCCGGCCAGACATAAGGACCACACGTGAGCGGCTCGGAAACTAGGCGTCGCGAGCAGTTCCGCGGCGAGGCTCGGCCGCGGCCAAGCGCATGCGCGAGCCCAGGCGCGAGAGACAAACTGTCTCAAAATTACTTAGAGCAAATATACATATAAACAAAATGTGACTGAAAGCCGTCCTACAAATGGACAAACCTATCTATTGGTATAGCAACATTAAACAATTTACCTGAGAACAAATTACAAAGCCAAGGTATAAAAATTATTTTGCATTTAAATATTATAGTAAGAGGGCTTCGCTACAGTAACTAAAAATTAGTGTCGAAACCAAGCGTGCTAAGCATAAAATGTCTTTAACATAAAAGCGCGTTAGCCACTATGTGTCATTACCAAGCATATTACGAAATATAAAGACACACATGTACAATCGCACAATAATAAAGGGACAAAGCAGATAGGGAAACAGCATCGGCCATTCGAAGCGGACTGTGGGTCAACTCCACTGGAGTAATGGTTGAAATCCTTCGAAATAACTTCTATTTTTTAGTTGTAGCTGATCATTAAGTAAGTTGTCTCTATCAATAATAAGATGTTTAAAAATTTGCAATTCTTCGAGGGTGTCTAGCCTACATCCCTTAACTTCATTATGCAAAAGCTCTGCGTCTTTTAGAGGCTTGGGAGCATGCGCCTTTTGATCAGGTGTTCAGCAAATGTAGATCCTCATGTTCCATCACCGCTTTTTGTCGGCAGATGCTCTTTAAACCTAACAGACAGGGCCCCTCCTGTCTGGCCAATGTAATAAGAAGGACATATGCTTGGTAATGACACATAGTTGCTAAGGCGTTTTTATGTTAAAGACATTTTATGCTTAGCACGCTTGGTTTCGACACTAATTTTTAGTTACTGTAGCGGGGCTTCGCCCTCTTACTATAATATTTAAATGTAAAAAAATTTTTATACCTTGGCTTTGTAATTTGTTCTCAGGTAAATTGTTTAACGTTGCTATACCAATAGATAGGTTTGTCCATTTGTGGGACGGCTTTCAGTCACATTTTGTTTATATGTATATTTGCTCTAAGTAATTTTGAGACAGTTTGTCTCTCGCGCCTGCGCTCGCGCATGCGCTTGGCCGCGGCCGAGCCTCGCCGCGGAACTGCTCGCGACGCCTAGTTTCCGAGCCGCTCACGTGTGGTCCTTATGTCTGGCCGGCGTAGCCCCGTCTACGTTCGCCATAATGGTTTTAATTTCGACAGACATAATCTTATGATTATGCGTCTTCATTGTTTTAATTTTTAATCTGTGACATGGCCAGTGTTTGGCTCTCAAAAAATTTAATTTTTTGCAAGTATCACGATTTCTTTATTATTCAATCTTTAGACTGATAATGCATTTCAGTGAGTAATATATGTCAGTATGTGGTTTAATTTATAGGTTCTGAAGAAGATTCCATTTCTGGAATCGAAACCTAGGTAAACGAGTAAAAATTACCTTGCAACTAAAGGCTGAAAAAATTGTTTATTTTTTATATTCTCTAGAGTCGTCGTTTGTCCCGTTCTTGCAGGACTTTTTTCCGTCCGCAGCGATGTCGGAGATTTTATATTTTACCTGATTCCTGAAATTGACGGTACACTCGTGAAATGGTCGTACGGGAAAATCCCCACTTCATCGCTATCTCTGAGTTGCTGTGTCCCATCACTCGTACGCAGACTATAGCACCACGTTCGAACACACTGAGATCTTGACAACCTACAAGTGTAGCAGCAGTAACCGATCCAACAAATGCGCCAGACACTTGCTGTCTTACATATAGGCCTTGACGATCGCTGCGCCGTCTTCTGCCTGTTTACATTTCTCCGTATTTGGATACGCATGCCTATACCAGTTTCTTTGATGCTTCAGTGTTCATCTACGAGGGCTTGCTAAAAAAGTAATGCATTCGAATGTTTTATTTTGTTCTCAATTTCGGTTGAGGTAATACCTTTCATGCATATTACACCGTCGGCTTTCCTGCTTCGCTGACGCGACACTCTGCCGTTAGATGCCTCCGAATTGTAGCGTGTAACATGACGGTGTGTAGCGTATCTACGTTGGTCTACTGCGTGGCCCCCATAAAACGAAAAACATAAATCCGAAGAATTCGTCCACACATGGAGAAGCCTCCCCATCAGTATGACAATACAAGACCACACAAGGGCGTTGCGACATCTGCTACAATACGAAGCCTTGTGTTCACTGTCATCGAGCATCCTATATGGAGTCCCGACTTGGCCCCAGACGGTTTTCATCTGTTTCCTAAACTTAAATAATACATTCGCGAAGCTCACTTTGATAGTGATCGATCGGTACAAACAGAGGTAAGGTTGTGGCTGCGTCATCAAAGCTAAACGTTCTACAGTGCCAGTATCTCACGTTGAAAGAAATGTGTTCGTCGCAAGCGTGACTATATTGAGATATAAATGTGTAGACACGAATAATGAAGATGTAGAGTGTCAATAACTTTTGTTCTAGTTAAAAGCTGCAACAGTTTTCATATAAAAGTTCTGGGGCGTTACTTTTCAGCACGCCCTAGTACATCTGCATCTACATACACGTACATACTCCGCAAGCCACCCCATGGTGAGTAGGTGAGGGTAACAGATTGAAAGGATAACACAGAGTGCTGCTGTTTCATTGGCCAGCCATTGAACGATGATTAAAGAAAGGTTCAGAATTGGGAATAGAATTAACAGTGAAAAGATGTCATTGATAAGACAAGTTGATGACATCGCTATCCACAGTGAAAGTGAGGAAGAATTGCAGGATCTGGTGAACAGAATGAACATTCTAATGGCCACAGAATGTGTAAACGGAGTATACCAAAAAAAGACGAAAGTAATGAGGAGCAGCGAAAAAGAAATTAGCGAGAAGCTTAATGTCAATTTTGGGGTCTAGGTAGTATAAGGCATGAAGGAATTCTGCTACACCGAAAGAAAAATATCGCATGACGAATGAGGCAAGGTGGATATAAGTAGCGCAACATCACAGACAAAGAGGGCGTTGCCTGCTGAAAGAGGTCTATTTCTATCAAACATAGGCGTTACTTTGAAGAAAAAATTGCTGAGAACTTACATCTGCAACAATGAATCATGGACATCGGGAAAGTAAGAAAAAAATCGAAAGATCTGAGATTTTGTTTTCGAGAAGGATGTTGTAAATTAAGTGGATTGATGAGGTAGGAAATTAGGACGTCCTCTGCAACATCGGCAAGGAAATGATTATGTCCAAAATATTGACTAGGTTCAAATGGTTCAAATGGCTCTGAGCACCATGGGCCTTAACTTCGGAGGTCATCAGTCCCCTAGAACTTAGAACTACTTAAACCTAACTAACCTAAGGACATCACACACACCCATGCCCGAGGCAGGATTCGAACTGTAGCGCCTAGAACCCTAGAACCGCTCGGCCACTCCGGCCGGCTATTGATTAGGGAAAGAGACTCAAGTAAGACATTAGGCAATAATTTCGATGGTACTATAGAGAGTCGCAGGGGCAAAGACTATATGGAAAGATAGGGCAGTTGACCCTGAACGTAACTAAATGTAACATACTGTGATTATTGAGGAAAAGAAATCCACTATTCTACAACTACAGTATTGATGACAAACTGCTGGAAACAGTATCTACCGTAAAATATATAGGAGCAAGTATCCAGAGCGACCATAAATGGAACGACCATATAAGACAAATAGTAGGAGAATGAGATTAATAAGAAGAATCTGAAGGAAATGTAACTCACCCACTAAGGAAATGGCTTACAAGGAGATTGTTCGACCGATTCTTAATTACTGTTCATCAGTCTGGGACAACATATTATTTCCTCCCACATACATCTCGGTGGGCCGCTGTGCCCAAGCGGTTCTAGGAGCTTCAGTCTGGAACCGCGCTGCTGTTACGGTCGCAGGTTCGAATCCTGCCTCGGGCATGGATGTGTGTGATGTCCTTAGGTTAGTTAGGTTTAAGTAGTTCTAAGTTCTAGGGGACTGATGACCTCAGATGTTAAATCCCATAGTGCTTAGAGCCATTTGAACCATACATCTCGCGAAATGACCACAACAGGAAAATTAGAGAAATTACAGATAATTAGAGCTAACAGAGAAGGGGGGATCAGTTGGTGGTATGTGAAGTACCCCCACGCCACAAATCGTTAGGTGGCTTAGAACGGATAATATAGATGTAGAGATTGGCTTACATCCAACAAATTCTCAAATATGTTATGTGTGGGCGCGACAATGTGGAAGGGGAAGAAGTCGTGGTGGGCCGCATGACACGAATCAGAAGAGTGATGACGAAAAGGGTTTTTTAAGGAATACATAAAAAGTTTGGCAATTTCAAGCAGCTGTTGGCGAAACGTTTGCTTGTGTTACATATGAAATTCTGCAATTGTGCCTAGAGTAATAGGATTTATTAGAATATGTACTGATAAAACAGTAGAACAATTATTACTGGAATTAACCTTATTTGCAGAACAAAAAGTGGAAAAACCACTTACGACGGTGAAACACATATGCATAAAAAGAAAAAAAAACTATTATTTTCTCCGGAATATTGATATGTAGACGTAGGCAAACTGTGCATACAGATGCAGTTACCCCGATGGCCCTAGTGAGTTGGACACCAGTTAAGAAACCATTGCGCTAGTCGCAGATACCTCTAACTGTGAGCGCTTTAAACATCTGTGGAAGGCTTTGTCTACGCAGCGAAACCGAATCTGGTTCCGGCGGGAGCGAGAGATAGTTTCGCTTTCGACAGAAGGCGAACAGAACACGAATATTGCCCGTTATGAGACGGCGGCGCGGCCCGGGGCACTCTCGCTGCTTTCTCCGCCTATCTTACCTCACGCCAGAGACGGCTGCACAACGCCTCTGCAGACAAGTGCTGGCCGCCGGGACCATGGGGATTACAGTGGTATTCTGCAGCGCTCTTCTTAGTGCTTCGAGCATCCTGAGGCTGCAAGATGAAGCAACAAGCCCGTGACGCTGATGCTGTTACAGGATGGACTACACCGGCTGTGTTTGACACACTATCTGATCAGAAGCCCGCGAACACTCCTATGTAATACAGAATTTATTGGATGTCACGAGAGACGAACCCACCAGTGTAAAAAGAGAAACAGGACCTGCAGAATGGGGTAGTCAGAAGTGATCAGTGACTCAGAGCGTCGACTAGTCACTGGATGCCATCTGAGTAACAGATCCATAAAGAGCATTCCCAGTTGTTGAAAGCGGTGCGAGTAGACTGTTGGTGATGTGACTATACAGTACAAACTCTAAGACCAAGACCAGACATACCTCATGCACTGACGGACGGACTGTGGACCATTGCGGAGGATGACTGCAAAAAAATCGTATGCAATCAGTGCAACGAAAAACTCAGAGTCCACACGGAATGGTTAATGCACAGTCAATAGTCCACTGAGTCCAAGTATTCTGAAATGTGATCCATAAAATTTCGGGCGTGCAGCCACACAAATTCGACTTCTTCTTCTAATACACTACTGGCCATTGAAATTGCTACACCAAGAAGAAATGCAGATGATTAACGGGTACTCATTGGACATATATATTATACTAGAACTGACACGTCATTACATTTTCACGCAATTTGGGTGCATAGATCCTGAGAAATCAGTACCCAGAACAACCACCTCTGGCCGTAATAACGGCCTTGATACGCCTTGGCATTGAGTCAGAGCTTGGATGGCGTGTACAGGTACAGCTGCCCATGCAACGTCAACATGATACCACAGTTCAACAAGAGTAGTGACTGGCGTATTGTGACGAGCCAGTTGCTCGGCCACCATTGACCAGACGTTTTCAATTGGTGAGATATCTGGAGAATGTGCTGGCCAGGGCAGCAGCCGAACATTTTCTGTATCCAGAAAGGCCCGTACAGGACCTGCAACATGCGGTCGTGCATTATCCTGCTGAAATGTAGGGTTTCGCAGGGATCGAATGACGGGTAGAGCCACGGGTCGTAACACATCTGAAATGTAACTTCCACTATTCAAAGTGCCGTCAATGCGAACAAGAGGTTACCGAGACGTGTAACCAAAGGCACCCCATACCATCACGCTGGGTATACACCAGTATGGCGATGACGAATACACGCTTCCAATGTGTGTTCACCGCGATGTCGCCAAGCACGGATGCGACCATCATTATGCTGTAAACAGAACCTGGTTTCATCCCAAAAAAATGACGTCTTGCCATTCGTGGACCCAGGTTCTTCGTTGAGTACACCATCGCAGGCGCTCCTGTCTGCATGCAACGTCAAGGGTAACCGCAGCCACGATCTCGGAGCTGGTAGTCCATGCTGCTGCAAACGTCGTCGAACTGTTCGTGCAGATGTTGTTGTCTTGCAAACGTCCACATATGTTCACTCAGTGGTCGAGACGTGGCTGCACGATCCGTTGCAGTCATGCGGATAAGATGCCGTTGGGATCCAGCACGGCGTTCCGTATTACCCTCCTGAACCCACCGATTCCATATTCTGCTAACAGTCTTTGGATCTCGACCAACGCGAGCAGCAATGTCGCGATACGATAAACCGCAATCGCGATAGGACACAATCCGACCTTTATCAAAGTCGGAAACGTGGTGGTGCCTATTTCTCCTCCTTACACGAGGCATCACAACAACGTTTCACCAGGCAGCGCCGATAAACTGCTATTTGTGTATGAGAAATCGGTTGGAAACTTTCCTCATGTCATCACGTTGTAGGTGTAACCACCGGCGCCAACCGTGTGTGAATGCTCTGAAAAGCTAATCATTTGCATATCACAGGATCTTCTTCCTGTCGGCTAAATTTCGCGTCTGTAGCACGTCATCTTCCTGGTGCAGCAATTTTAATGGCCAGTAGTGTATTTCGGCTGAATAACGCCCACCAAAATAGATGGATGCCTTCCATTTTTTGATGTGTTGGAACGGCGCAAAGAAGATGACACTTTGGACACAGTATCGAAAACCGACCCATACGGATTTATATTTGCGTGCAAATAGCTGCCACCATCCTTCGCAGACGATTAATGTACTCAGAACTCTGGTATACAGAGCACACGTCATTGCCGACGAGAGTAGATTGGAGGACAAGCTTTTACACTGGAGAAGAGTTCTTGGAGCCACCGAGTACTCTCCACAGCAGATACGTAAGGCACTACAAGTGAAATCGACTCTGGGTATAACAAAAGCGGAAGAAGACAGGGAAACTTTTAAATCCATGGCTTTTCTGCCATTCGCGGGAAGCCTATCGCCAAAAATAGGATGGATCCCCAGTAAGCACAAAGTGAAAGTGATTTTTCGCTCTCCACCAAAGACAGCAGCACTCCTGAGTTCCGTTAAAGATTATTTGGTGATTCGGAAGCCTGGGGTTTACAAGATCCCCTGTGAATGCGGCCGTTCATACGTCGGACGGACGACACATACTGGCCAGGACATATGCACAGATCACCGCAGTTACACTCGGCTCTTAGAACTTCATAAATCTGCGGAGGCAGAGCACTGTATTGACACTGGCCACTCCATGGTGCACGAGAACGACAAAGTTTTAGCCTCGACTTCATCTTTCTGGGACACAGTAGTGAAACAAGCAACTGAAATTCGGTTGGCGACGAATTTAATTAATAGAGATAGCGGGTTCAGCTTGGTCAAGTAATGAAATCGGTCAATTTCTGCAATAAACTCACAAAGACGTTGCAGCTCGCTGTGATACTTGGATATCACTGTGTGGACCGACTGTGCAGCCATAGATCTAATTGCATACATATGTCAAACCTCTTTGCCGCCGATCAAGTCTCTGGCGCCTTGTGGCCCCTTGAACAGTGGTGAGGTCCACGGGTTTAAAAGGACGGAGCAAGTGCTGGAGCGTCAGTCACCTCGGCTCACTCTGAAGACGGCTGGACGGTATTCAGCCGAAATATTAGAAGAAGAAGTCGAGTTTATGCGGCTGCACGCCCGAAATTTTATGAATCAGTCTTTGCGCCGCGAAAATATGAAGATGCACATTCTGAAATGTACTCGACAATAGTTTATTTCACAGTTCCGTTAAAAATATAAATTTGTGGTATCGTACAGAGGTTACAGTGCCACACCAAAATAGGGAATGCGAGTCGGTGCCATAGACATTATGGAGAGCTTGCTGCAATCCGCAAGGTACATGAGAGGCGCTCCTTAAGACCACGCCTCTCACCCAGTACTGCAGCAGCCTCAAACTGACATCAACATAGAGCTGAGCTTGGAGGAGCTTGGTCCAGTTAGAGATCTCGGCTACAGCAATCAGCTTCATCGTGTAGGACAATGACAGTTAAAGTTCTTGAAGAAATGTACTTTGCAGCCGGCCGAAGTGGCCGTGCGGTTAAAGGCGCTGCAGTCTGGAACCGCAAGACCGCTACGATCGCAGGTTCGAATCCTGCCTCGGGCATGGCTGTTTGTGATGTCCTTAGGTTAGTTAGGTTTAACTAGTTCTAAGTTCTAGGGGACTAATGACCTCAGCAGTTGAGTCCCATAGTGCTCAGAGCCAACCAAATGTACTTTGCAGATGTTCCTTTTTCTACTCTAGAGAACAGTTTGTTAATCTGAGCAACAAGTAACGCTTTCATTGACAGTTGTAAATTATCAAGCAATCCTGTGGCAAGAAAATGTGTCAAAGTGCAGTAAATCTTTTATTCGGTAACATAATAAAATGAACTAATATTTCTCGTGTTCTAGTTTGAGGACCCTTCTCCCAGAGTAATCGAAGAACCAACATTTACGGCCAGATGAAAGTGGTTTTGTCTGGTCACAACAAAAATAGTAATTACTTTTTTTTGTTGAGTAAGGTTTGTTATTAACCACTTTTACTTCATTTTCGTGGAGTCGGCCACATACCGAATACAGTTTACTTCGCGTAATCTGTTCCTGATTGTATACATTTGATCATTCTTAAGTAACCTTTAGTTGTCTGGTGAACAGAAACCATAAAAAAAACACTGATAGGACTGGAAGGGTGCCAAATAGCTGTTTTCAGCGTGGGGTCCTCAAAATATTCATTACATGCGCCGCGTGGGATTAGCCGAGCGGTCTCATAGGCTGCAATCATGGACTGTGCGGCTGGTCCCGGCGGAGGTTCGAGTCTTCCCTCGGGCATGGGTCTTTTTGTTTGTCCTTAGGATAATTTAGGTTACGTAGTGTGTAAGCTTAGGGACTGATGACCTTAGCAGTTAAGTCCCATAAGATTTCACACACATTTGAACATTTTTTTTTTCATTACATCCAGTCCAGCAAAACATATTGGCTCCCCAGAAAAGAGGACTCATCCACAAACTTCTGACGTCAGTGAACCGAGCGAGGAAAATAATGTATGAAGTGGGAAATAAATCGCTCGTTTAGGCATCCAGGGCGATGTTCCAGTTGTCATCTGCGGTTCTTCACGCAGCTTGACGGCAGTTTCCTACAATTGGTTGTTTTCATCTCCGCTCTCATGTTTTTCATGGATACTGTGAACAGGCGCTGGATGAGGTCCAGTCTATTCAGCAAAATTCATAAATGTTATTAATATTACTAGAAACCAGCACATATAGCATAAAGAATTACTGCCCTCTACAGTATAAACTGATCAGCCAGAACATTATGACCATCGACCTACTATGGACATAAACCCATCCTGGCGATAGCAGCGTCACCTCGCGAGGAATGACTGTTAGTAAGACACACGCACAGTACGTGTAGTGTCAGTGAGCGTGGTGTCCGTGTGTTGAATCGGGAAGGCCTGCGATGTATCTGAGTTTGACCGACAACAGATTCTGCTGGTCCGGAGGCTCGGCACGAGCATTTCGGAAACTGCATGACTCGTCGGGTGTTCGAGGAGTGCCGTGGTAAGTGACTTCGGCATGTGGCGAAACCAAGGTGAAACCACGTCCAGACGTGATGGGGTTGGGCGACCAGCCCTCATTGCAGGTTTCGTACGTTGTAGGCTGTGCAGACTGGTAAAACAGGGCACGCGGCGAACTGTGGCGGAACTAATATCAGACTTTAATGCTGGGCAGAGTAGAGGTGTGTCTGAACACACGGTGCACAGAACACTTCTAACGATGGGCCTCCGCAGCCGGCGACCCATGCATGTGCCAAAGTTAACACCAAGACACCGACAACTACGACTGACCTGGGCATGAGAACATCGGCACTGGACCTTGTCGCAGTGTCAGAGCGTTGCATCGACTGATGAATCCCGATACCTTCTTCATCAAGCCAATGAAATGGCGCAAATCTGTCGTCTTCCAGCGGAACAGCTCCTTGATGCCTGTCTGCGGGATGGATACAAGCTGGGGGCGGCTCCATTATGCTCTGGGAACATTCACGTGGGCATCCATAGGACCAGTGGAGCTCGTGCGAGGCACCATCACAGCCAAGGAGTATCGTAGATGCTGCAGACCACGTACATCCCTTCATGTTTCCCGACGGCTGTGGCGTTTTTCAACAAGATAATACGCCATATCATAAGGCCAGGAGTGTGATGGAGTGGTGCGAGGAACTTAGTGGCGAGTTCCAATTGATGCGCTAGGCCCCCAACTTGCCAGATCTGAGCCCGATCGAACATCTCTGGTACGTGACTGAACGTAGCGTCAGAGGTAAACTGCACTCCTCCATGGAATTTACGGGAATTAGGTGACTAGTGCGTGCATATGTGGTTCCAAAACCGTCCAACGACCGACTAAGGCCTCATTGGTTCCACGTTATGTCGCTGCAGTTATCCGTGCCAAAGGTGGACACACACCGCCTATTAGGTAGGTTACCATAACGTTCTGGCTGTTCAGTGGTATAACTAACATTCTACACATGTGATTGCAGGCTTTCTCGGCTTATGTCAGCTATGAAATCTTCACGTGTTATAAGCCGAGTGGCGTCGACTTCTAGTCGCAACGTTTCAATGGATTGGGTATCCATCTTCTTCGCCTGAAGATGATGGATACGCCATCCATTGAAACGTTGCGACTAGAAGACGACGCCACTGGGCTGATAACCCGTGAAGATTTCATAACATTCTACATAGTTTCCCATCTCTCAGAGAGTTTTTATTACCCTGTGATGACTGTTGCAGTGAAAATTAATACCAAGAGACCTGAATAATCGTACTGCACAGTATGTCAAAACACTACATTTCACCAGTCACGATTTATGACTTGGCAAACAACTGTCGGTAGAGTTGGTGGTCTTTCGGGACTCCTACGCGTAAATTGAAATTTACCACGTTGTAACAATTGAGACTACAAGTTTACACATACCATTTACAATTTATTTGACGATGCTGGTGCTGATTCCGCATTTAACATTTAACGATGCCACTATGGCTGCAGTACATTAGGACTTTCTTTTTATGAAGCAGGTATGCCTCTTCATATTTAAAGCGCACAAATGTAAATTTTGTCAGTACTACTTTTCATTATGGTATGTGTTTGTTCTTAAGCTGTATACAGTTTGCGAGTGTATTTATGTTTTTCCCATTTGCTGCAAATCTGATGATGGTCATTAAAAACCTAAACCGGTAATGTGTTATCAAAGAGTCTGTGACCAGTGACGTAAATTAAAGGAAACTGATTTATTTTATTCCCACGGCGCTTTTCAGAGGTTGGTTTTATGTGAGACGAATTTACATTACTTAACACAATATATAAGTGTTCAGTAGCTGCGGTCCTTTCTCCACAAGTTATTGGCTCCTTTCTCTGTCATGTTTACAACACATAAATACACGGAGACAGTCACAAGTTTCCCCAAAGTCGACACTTAACGCATACAGGTCGTATTAATTCTCATGTATCCCTCTCACATAAATCCGACCTCTGAAACGCGTTATGGAAATAAAATAAATTGTTACTGGTAACAGTAAACTTGTGGTTTCAGTTGCCATCAGTAGCAGTTTCTATGTATCCAAACGTAAAAAGTTCGCATTTGAAGTGAGACTTTGTAGTTATTTTGTATCAGCGCTAGACCGTACTTCGACTTTAGTAGCGGTATTTCAGTACAGTCTTCGTGCAGTTATGTTTTTTTTTTTTTTTTTTTTTTTTAAGTCACAAACTACTTTTGTTTTATGAGGAATGCACGAAACTCTATTTTGATTGGTAGTGACCGATTGAGGACTCAGTGCTGAATGGAAAACATATATCGCCGTATTGTGATGAAATAAACAATCTCTCATTCGATGGCGTAGGTTGCATTAGCTTGTTGCAGCATATTCTAAATACATTCTAGTTCAAAACTACTAAAAATAAATAGATGTCACCTTTATTTATCGATCGCATGCTGAGGCTGTGATAAACAATCTTCTTCGTGCAGATACTACCACCTACTAGCGACACGCAAAAACAAAAACAAGTGAGCCGCAGAAAGCACTTGGTGGAAAATATTGTACATACTACAGTCAGACATAGAAGTTTATTCCATTAGATAGACAAAAATAAGTTGGATGTAGCTTATTGTCTACTTAAGGACTGAGGAGGATAAGCGAACCACCTCTCCGGAACTAATGAAAGCTGTGCGCAGTACAACATGCTTAGCAAGGCCGCAGGAAGTCGTTGGACGCGTTGTTGCCGGCAGTTAACGTACCCTGGTTCTGATGGAGCCCTGACACACATTACTGGCAATGGCTGTGCTGATGCAATGAATTCTGGTTCTTTATTCGGTATTGTCAAACGATAGCGGAATTTACGTAACGCAGCCCTCGACTTACTAGCTTCACCATCGTCTGTAGAAAGAGGAAGGAGCAATAAACTCGGTGCTGGCACATCGCCCATCTCATTCAGACAGCACCAAGGGTACGCAGTTCTCAATGTGTGGCTGTCATCAACATCACGCTCTCTCTTCATGGGACACTGCGCAGAGAGCTTTGTGATGTAATCCAGCGCGCTTTTTGGGCATCGTGAGCATGACTCCACCACCTCTTGTTCCGTTGCCGGCAAAACACCGGCGGTAAAAAGTTATATCACGCGCCAAAGTTCAAGGAGTCGAATTTCCCACAAGAGCATCAATGAGATGATAAATTTTAGCTATTATATGTTCTAAAAATGGCAGACTTCGGCCATAACGCTGACACCTAACAGGAGTCAGGCAATTTTAAGAAAAATCCATACTCATGTGAAACTAGCTCAGTTTAATTATGTTACACAAGCTTATGAAACGTCGTCAGACGGGCGGATTCGACTGAGAAGTGTGATATCACTTCCACTTATATATTATGATGGAAGAAGTTGTTCTTACCATTACTGGGTGTGTAATGCCGCTACCAAGCAGTGGTAATGCGAGCGATTTCCGTTATCTTCGGAATGCAGCAGCCCGAGATCTGCTTTAAAATGCCCAAGTACAATTGTTCATCTCTATATCCTATCGTACAACAATTCTCTGCATGTGGTAGGTGCACAACAACAGCAGGAATTATTAAAACGCAAACGTCGCCACCGGATTTATACCCTGAATAAAGAAAGCAAAGTCAAGATAAGCCTAAATTTCATTACTGTAATCATTCCCTACTTATAACAAAGTGCTGAAGTGTTTTCATAAAGTACAAGTAAAAAATTATGTTTTAATAATTTACTTTAAAGTACCTGTTGATAGTCAATCGAGAAACGTAGAAGATGGGCCACATGTAACCAATATTACACACGACTACAGTCTATCGCTAACGAGGTCTCAGAACATCGACCGATCGCAAGGACCCATTAACAAGTGTGCCTCTTTCCCGTCTCCTCCCTAGACAGGCTCGCACAACCTGTGTTAGTGTAAACCACTCTGGAGCCGATATCTCCCTCTTGATTGCTCTAGCCTGTACAATGTTTTTATATTAAGTGCTGGCTTGAAAACAGTAATAAATCTCCCCAGATGACTTGATGAAAGATATACGCTCTTTGCCTGTATGTATTGACTATATTGTTTATTCCTTATAGCAACAGAACAAATAATATTCATATGTTGGCTTGTTTCATTACAGGTTCATTTATTAAGCACGAAAGTGACACAGAGATGATCAACCAACAACAATGGAAGACGCTACAACAGAGGCATCTTGTATCACGGTTTGGTTTACTGTTAAAAATTCCGAGAGCGTACGTTCCTAGAAGAGGCAAAATGGTTCAAATGGCTCTGAGCACTATGGGACTTAACATCAATGGTCATCAGTCCCCTAGAACTTAGAACTACTTAAACCTAACCACCCTAAGGACATCACACAACACCCAGTCATCACGAGGCAGAGAAAATCCCTGACCCCGCCGGGAATCGAAACCGTGAACCCGGGCGTGGGAAGCGAGAACGCTACCGCACGACCACGGGCTGCGGACTAGAAGAGTCAACCGACGTACTGTTTGCTCCGGCGTATATCTCACGAAAAGCCTTTTAAGATAAAATTAGAGAGATTGAGCCCGCATGGAGAGTTTTGCGCAAACTCTTCGCGACGAGATTAGAAAGCGGGTGAAGCTACAGTGGTACATAAAGTACCCTCCACGACACATCGCGAGATGCTTACGGAGTATAGATGAAAATACATACACTGAAGAGCCAAAGAAACTGGTACACATGCCCCACGAGCACGCAGAAGTGCCGCAGCACTGCGTGACATGGACTCGGATAATACCTGAAGTAGTGCTAGAGGAACTGACACCTTAAATCCTGAGGGGCTGTCCATAAATCCGTAAGAGTACGAGAGGGTGGAGATCTCTTCTGAACAGCACGTTGCAAGCCATGCCAAATATTCTCAATAATGCTCATGTATGGAGAGTTTGGGGTCATCGGAAGTGTTTAAACGCAGAGAGGTGTTCCTGGAGCCACTCTGTAGCAATTCGGGAAGTTTGGGGTGTCGCATTGTCCCGCTGGATTTGTCCAAGTACGTTGGTATGCACAATGCGCATGAATGGATGCAGGTGATCAGACAGGATGCTTACGTACGTGTCACCTTTCAGAGTCGTATCATTCCAAATGCACACGCTCCGCACCATTACAGAGCCTCCATCAGCTTGAACAGTCCCCTACTGAAATGCAGGGTCCATGGATTCATGAGGTTGTCTCCATAGGCTTACACACGTCCATACGCTCGATGCAATATGAAACGAGACTCGTCCGAACAGGCGTTGACGGGCCCAGGGAGACGTAAAGCTTTGTGTCGTGCAGTCATCAAGGGTACATGAATGGGCCTGCGGCTCCGAAAGTCCATGTCGATGATGTTTCATTGAATGGTTCGCACTATGATCTGGTTGATTGCCCAGCATTGAAATCTGCAGAAATTTGCGGAAGTGTTGCACTTCCGTCACACTGAAAGATTCTTTTCAGTTGTCGTTGGTCCCATTCTTGCAGGATCTTTTTCCGGCCCGGATTCCTGATATTTTCGGTACACTCGTGAAATCGTCGTATGGGAAAATCCCCACTTCATTGCTATCTCGTAGACGCTGTGTCCACATCTATCATGCACCAACTATAACACCATGAACTCACTAAAATCTTGATAACTTGCCATTGTAAGAGCAGTAACCGATTGAACAACTGCGCCAGAAACTTGTCTTATACAAGCGTTGCCGAGCGCAGGGCCGTATTCCGTCTGTTTACATTTCTCTGTATTTGAATATGCATGGCTATACCAGTTTCTTTGGCGTTTCAGTGTAGATGTGATTCAACAATTTTGTATCTTTGCCGTTACTTACGTTTTGGGCGTCAAGTGAAAACGGTCTGTTGACCACCGATGCTCTCAGCACTGCGGGACAACTTTATCCGACACCCACTCCAGAAAGACGCCCGATTTCCGCCATTTTACACAGGATTATTCTCTATTTTCGTCGGCCGCGGTGGTCTAGCGGTTCTGGCGCTGCAGTCCGGAACCGCGGGACTGCTACGGTCGGAGGTTCGAATCCTGCCTCGGGCATGGGTGTGTGTGATGTCCTTAGGTTAGTTTGGTTTAAGTAGTTCTAAGTTCTAGGGGACTTATGACCTAAGATGTTGAGTCCCATAGTGCTCAGAGCCATTTGAACCATTTTTATTCTCTCTTTTCATTCCCGCTCAGCTTGACAGCTGTTTCCAGCAACCTCCGACTACATTCCTGTTGGAACAATGTCACAGCAGCTGGCCTTACACCGTTTGTCTCTTCATTAATTACTTCGTTACACTGCAACACACGTATAGCAGAAGTACATCGTTTTGATGAACAACCTGAACAAGAAAATTTAAAAACGTGCTTGTTCTACTATCAGCTGCTTATAAGCAAAACTGTGTAACTGACTACTTAGCTCCCCACACTGTCCAGTCACATTAATATATCACCTGTCAAAAGCCTGAATAACGACTTCTTGCAACGCGGGGCGCTGCGAGATGTGCAGGAATAGAGTCAATGCGGTTTTGAAAGGTACCGACAGAGATGTGGAGCCATGTCAACTTCAGTGCTGTGACCAGTTGCGCTAGGTTTCTCGGTTCAGGATCCATGGCGCGAGCAGCCCGATCGAGGCGGACCCATAGACTCTCGATTGGGTTTAAATCTGGAAACTTTGGTGGCCAGGGGAGTACGGTAAACTCACACGTACACCGCTAGCTGTATGACGCATTGCACTGTCTGGAAGCCATCGTCCCGAGGAACAACGGCTGAATATAGGGGTGGACATGGTCAGAGGCATAGGAAACAGAAGCATCGGAAACAGATCATTTTTAACAAATGAATGTTCATGCTAAACCTAATGTAGAGCAGTCTTCGACATGCCTAAAGATTCCTCCACCTTGCACTAAGCCACACGCCGATGCTTTTCAATCGTGTTGAGCACAGATCGGTGGTTTTTCGGGACAACGACATATTTTGGTAAACCTTCACGAAATTCATCGCGCACGGAACCAAGAAGACGACGAAATTCTGCTGACGAATAGTATACAATACTCTCTGAAAGTGAGCAATTACGAAAAAACGTACAACGAGATTCGAGACATTTCTGCTGAGTTTAATGTTCACGAAAAACTGAAAAAATCATCCAACAAATATCTTCACCAGAAATTACCATTTTTTCACAATCGTATTACTTTAAACGCTCACTGTAAACAAATTACGGTGCTTGACAAAAAAAAAACTGACGCGCTCGGAAGACATGTTCGTGTGTCAATATGTACTTCGTACATGTGCTCATCAGCGGCAGATGTGTAAATGATTTAGAGTTGCAGTTCTCTGTGGCAGGTAGAATAGCCGCCAGAGTACAGTGGTGTTGTTTGTGTTTAGTGTAGTTACAAGCCCTGTTTTGGTACATAAGGAGCGTGAGCACCGTCCGATGTGCAAAGATCACAGTGAAGGACAATGTGACGCCGCGTACTCGTGTGAGACAGCGCTATAAGCATCTGAGAGCGTTTGAAAGAAGCGTCGTTGTGGCTCTCCATGTGGCCAGCTAGTCGAACTGTGCAATATCCAGATATGTGCGGCCCAATGTTGGACCCCATGGGAACGTGGGAACAGGCACAATCGTCGCCAAGGATGTGACCGTCCGCGTCTGATCTAGGCTCTGAAAAACCGATCGGTTAAAGCAGATACCGGTATTTTAGTTCTGAATAACCGGTATTTTTCGGTATCTGTTTGGTCTGTTATAACAGATTTTTTTTAAAAAATTTTATTTAATTAGTCGCAGCTGCAATGCTACAATTTTTCGTTTTTAATAAAATATTTTTTTTAAAAAAGAGTATTTTTATTCGTAAATTTGCATTGGTTTGAGATACTGCGTTATTATAAAAATTGGAAAAACCGACTAGCGATATTTTAAAAACAGCACCGACAGAAACGAGCAACAAATACAGGGCATAACAAATGGTACAGCACTGCTGAGACAATAATGTCGCTGCTGCCGTGTGTCGTGGCTTACGGTAAGCTGTACGTGCAGTGTGCAAGACTAAGCTCCACTTGGTCTATACGGTAGTTTCTCAAATGGCTCTGAGCACTATGGGACTTAACATCTCAGGTCATCAGTCCCCTAGAACTTAGAACTACTTAAACCTCACTAACCTAAGGACATCACATACATCCATGCCCGAGGCAGGATTCGAACCTGCGACCGTAGTGGTCGCGAAGTTCCAGACTGAAGCGCCTAGATCCGCTCGGCCACTATGGCCGGCGGTATTTTCTCGTTCTCGTCGCCGGACACCCGTTGTACTGCAAAATGGAACAAAACATAGCTGGAAATACGTTTACGAAGTTCCGTAGCATTGAAGTATAATGTCCATTTGCTTTAAAAGATTAAAGTTTTGTCTCTCATTTCTATGAAATCATAAAAGAGAAAG